>NC_057799.1:111394196-111694196 GCF_018294505.1 Triticum aestivum | reverse complement strand
GAGGGAGAGGCCCGGCAACAATTTCCAGAGACCGAAAACGTCCGACGAAGGTACCGGCAACGGTACCGCTATGAGTTCAACGGTTGGGCTAACAAACGGACTCCGAACGCGACGAAATTTGACGGGCGGTCTGTCGGTGTTATACCAAGGCCACTCGGCAAATACCGCCCCATTCCGAGAACGTTTAATACCCGCACGCGAAAAGAGACAAAAGGGGGCGCCGGGTGACATAGGAGTGCCAGATTGCAAAATGGACAACAGGAAAAATGCTCGGATGCATGAGACGAACACGTATGCAAATGCAATGCACATGATGACATGATATGAAATGCAGATGATGACATGGCAAACTGCAACACGCAAGCAAATGACATGGCAACGACGGCGAATAACTGGCAGACACCTGGCGCATCGAATCCGGGGCGTTACAAGGCGGGAGGAGGCGGCCGCGAAGGCGGCTCGCTTCCGCAAGGCGGTGAAGCAACCGCAGACCGTGTTGGCGTAAGTTCGCTTTCTTTCATATACTCTTTTTCTTTCTTTTCTTTGGTGGTTTCTGAACCCTTGTCTCTTTCTTCAAATGATCAGAGCTCCAGTGTCGCTTGAGCGGGCGGCTGCTGCCTCCGTCGTCGAGTCGCCGAGGGGGTCTGGGAGCACCACCCACCGTGTGGACCCCCGGGCCGATCTTCAGGAGGCGATAGAACGGAACGCGTGGGAGGCGCGGGCGGAACGGGAGGCGCGAGAGGCGGAGGCACGAAAGGCGGCCGCCGCTCAGGCGGCGCTGGAGGAGGAGGCGGCGAAGGTGCTCGCCGATGCCGCTGCCAGGGCCGAAGCGGAGGCTGCAGCTGCGGGGGAGGTCTTGATGGTCACCCCCCTGCGCGTTGCGGCGCCGGGTTCCATGGAGCCCTCGCCAGAAGGAGCCAGCGGTGACCAGCCAGGGCTGGGAAGAGACGACGACGTCATCATCCTGGAGAGGGCGCCGGTGCCGACCCCGCCGACTGGGGTGGCTCAAGGCGGCCGGCCTGATCAGCCGCCTACACAGTCGGCGGGGGGCGAGCCGGCCGTGAGGACTGAGATGGCGGTCCGGACACCGCCGCGTCGGCGCGCGGGGAAGGCCGCGTCGGAGCCACAGAAGGCCGCGTCGGAGCCACAGCCGGCCGTGGGCTCCAGCTCGTCGGCCCAGGATGCGGAGGCGGCCAGCGCAACCTCAGGGTGGACGCCAGGCGGAGGGACGGCCGTGATGAATGTGGCTGCCCAGGACGTCCGGACCCAGCTCCAGGGCCAAGCCGCGGCGCTGAGGCAGTTCACCGATGAGTTTCTCGCGACACGGGCGGCCATCCGGGTTAGTCTTCCCATCTAGCTTCTCTTGATCTTGATTTCTTCCGTGGGGGCGCGTCAGCGCACCTGGGTTTAGTCCCCGAGTTCCGAGTCGGCTGCTGAGCAGGCGGCTTGGAACTTCTTGGAGGATTTGTCTTTGCTATTCTTGTTCTTACTCCGATCTTCTGTCTATTTTGCAGGACTAACACAATCTTCGTGCGGCCGCCTTCAACTCCCAGGCTCGGGAGCTGACCCAGAAGACCGCCGATCTTACTGAGAGCCGAGGTACGTGCTTGGTTCTTTGTCTCATGTGGGGGCGCGTCAGCGCACCCATTGGGTGTAGTCCCCGAGATTCGGGCTGACTGCTGAGCAGTCGGGTCGGATCTTCCTTGACGACTTCTTCTTACTGTTCTTTCTTCTTCTGCCGTCTTTGCAGCGGCCAACGCCAGTCTGAGGGCACAGCTGGGGGAGTCCCAGACTGCCCTTCGTGCCAAGGATGCCGAGATCGCCGCCTTGGTGCGGGAACGCGACCGCTTGGCCAAGAAGTTGGCCGACCAGGAGGAAGGCCACAAGGCGGCTGTGAAGGTTGTGCAGGACCGCGAAGCCACTCTCCAGGCCGAGTACGAGACGGAGGCGGCTGGCTGGGCTGAGGCCAGGCAGACTCTGATCTCTGGCTATGGCCAGATCAAAGATCTGGTTGACGGTAAGCCGCCTACCTCTTCGTCCTTTCTTGCCATCTGCCACTTTGGCTTGTTTTCTGATTTTGGTGTTCTTTTCTTCCTTTCTTCTTCTTTCTTGCGCAGAGTATTTCCCTGGCTATTCTACTGCCGCCAACCAGACCATCGAGGCCCGTCGTCAAGCGCGAAGGCAGGCTGGCTTTGAAATCTCGCCAACCGCCGGCCGCTCGCTGGAGGAACAGCTTCTGGCGATCCAGGCCCGCATCCAGCCGGCTCACCGACTGCTCCGCCGGCTTCAGCGAGCCGGGGCGCAAGTCTTGACCGCCCTCTGGCCCGGCCAAGTGGTTCCTCGCACCCCCAGTCGGCCTGCCGACTGGCTGGAGGTGGCAGTCGGCCGCTTCGAAGCTTGGAAGGCCTCGGCGGCTCGCTCCGGTGCCAGGCGGGCGCTGGAGTTCGTCAAGGCCTGGTATCCCGGCCTGAGCCTGGACCAGCTGGCTACCTGGCGGCAGCAAGCCGACACGGAGCTGGAGCCGGCACGGCCGGCCATCATCCGGCGGGCTTCGGCAATCGCCGACTACACCGACACCAGCCTCTTCACCCCCGAGGTGGACGACAACGGTGTCGCCTAGCCGGAGGAGTGGTTCGGTCTGAACCCGACGGACGGCGAAGACGCGGCGGAGGAGATCGACTCCAGCGACGAGGGTGAAGAAGAGGAGGAGGAGGAGGGTGAAGACACCGAGCCGGCTGGTGGAGCAGCCGGCCAGCCTCAGCCTGACCGCACCTCCAGCACCACGTCGCGCGCGAGTGCGTCGCCTGCCGTAGGTGGTGATCAAGCCGAGACCCGCTAGGCGGCCACCCCTTCGGCCGGCGAGGCCGCCTTCACCAACCAGCTCGGCCTCCGCGTCGCGCCTTAGTCTGCTATCTTTTGTTTTCCTGTCTAGTTACTTTTGGAACAATGTTTGGTTAAGTCTGCACAATTCCACCCACTGGGTGTATTCGAACTTATGTCTGTTGCCAACCCGTTGGGGGCTTTATGTGTATATATAACTTATGCATGCATTTGGCCTTTCCATGTACTTTGCTTTTTATCCTACCGCTGTTTCCTTTGCCGCCCTCCCTTGGATGCTGCCTCCCCAGTCCAACAGTTGCTCCGCAATCTGAACTGGAGGAGTGCTTGGCCGATTGGGGGGCGGAAGTACTTTAGCTTTGCTGGATTAAAGCTAAGTTTTAGGAAGCCAGCCAGCCGGCTGTTTTTGACAGCCGGAAGGCATGTTTGGAGGCCGTCTCTTTGCTATATAGGTTCGTTGTTCCTTAGCCATTTTTCGTGTGGGATGACAGCCTCGGCACCGTACACGAGGAAGAATGGAGTGAAGCCGGTTGACTTGTTGGGTGTAGTGCGCAGACTCCAAAGGACAGCCGGCAGCTCATCGAGCCAGCAGCCGGCCGATCGTTCCAGTGGTACAACTAGTCGACGCTTGATGCCGGAGAGGATGAGTCCATTTGCTCGCTCGACCTGGCTGTTTGACTGTGGGTGGGCAATGGACGCTAGGTCCAGTCGGATGCCCTGCGTCGCGCAGAAACGTGCCAGTGCTCCCTTGGCGAAGTTCATGCCGTTGTCGGTGATGATGCTGTGCGGTACGCCGTACCGAGTGGTGATGTCGGTGATGAATGTCACGGCAGTCGGCCCGTTCAGCTTCTTAATCGGCTTTGCTTCGATCCACTTGGTGAACTTGTCCACCGCGACCAGTAGATGTGTCAAGCCGCCGCGGGCTGTCTTGAAAGGGCCCACCATGTCCAGTCCCCAGACGGCAAAAGGCCAAGTGAGGGGAATGGTCTTGAGTGCAGAAGCCAGCAGGTGTTGCTTGGAACTAAAAACTTGACATCCTCTGCAGCTCTTGACTATTTCTTTAGCATCCTCCAAGTGATCTTGAGGCTGCGTGGTGGACGCATTCGCCTTGCTGGATGTCTTTGAGGATCGCCACTCCTTTTTCTGGCTCGACACAACGCTGGAAGACTCCAGTGATGCTGCGCTTCACAAGCTCTCTGTTGATTATTGTGTATGCTGCGGCTCGTTGTTGCACTAGTCTTGCTGAGATCTCATCAGCCGGCAGCTCTCTGCTAACTAGGAACTTGAGGATGGGCTGGGCCCATGACGGAGCTGTGACTTCTTCTTCTGTTAATGTAGCCACCATGACTCGGGTGGGTGGGCTGGGTGGCGTGGAATTGGAGTCGGCCACCGCTTCTTGTGTCGTTGCAGTCCCCGGGCCGACTGCTTCTTGTGTCGTTGCAGTCCCCGGGCCGACTGCTGCAGTCCCCGGGCCGGGTTCTGAAGTCCCCGGGCCGGGTGCGACTACGGCAGTCGTCGGGCCCGTTGTTGAAGTCCCCGTGCCGCCTGCAGGGTTTCTCCAGTCGGATCCGGCTATGTCTGGTGCAGGCTGTACGAAGATGGAATCCGACTCTGGAGACAGCTTGATGGACGGCTTGAGGAGGCGCTGGAGGGAGACGCCAGTCGGTATGGCTTGTCGGGTGGAGCCGATCCGTGCTAGGGCGTCTGCTTGGTCGTTGTCGGCCCTTGGCACGTGAAGGAACTCGCAGCCCTCGAAGTATCCGCTGATCTGCTGGACGAGGAATCGATAGCTCGCCATGTTCGCGTCCTTGGCGTCCCAGTCGCCAGACGATTGCTGGACCACCAAGTCTGAGTCGCCGTAGCACAGGATCCGGCGTATGCCGAGTTCTTTGGCTAGCCGGAGCCCATGTACGAGCGCCTCGTACTCGGCCACGTTGTTGGAGGCGGCGAAGTGGATCTGCAGCGTGTACTTGAGCTTGTCGCCTTTGGGAGAGGTGAGGACGATGCCGGCTCCCAAGCCGGTGCGCATCTTGGACCCGTCAAAGTGCATCCGCCAATGGGTAGAGTCGGGAGCCGGCGGTAGGTACTGGGTCTCGGCCCAGTCGACGAGGAAGTCGGCCAATGCTTGCGACTTGATGGCGGTGCGGGGTTGATAGAAGATTGTGTAGGGTGCCAATGCAATGGCCCATTTGGCCACCCGGCCGGATGCATCCCGGCTGCCTATGATCTCGGCGAGCGGAGCAGTGCACACGACCGTGATGGGGTGCTCTTGGAAGTAGGGCTTCAGTTTCTTGGCAGCGAAGTACACCCCATAGCACATCTTCTGGTAGTGCGGGTAGTTTTGCTTAGAGCTGGATAGCACTTCGCTGAGATAGTACACCGGCCTCTGGACTAGCTGGGCTCGGCCTTCCTCCGGGCGCTGGACCACAACAACAGTGCTGACGACTCGGCTAGTCGCGGCGATGTAGAGGAGCATGGGCTCCTTTTCAGTCGGCGCAGCCAGGACAGGCGGAGTGGTCAGCATTTTCTTCAACTCATGGAAGGCTTGGTCGGCTTGATCATTCCACTCGAAGTGAGTGGACTTCTTCATGAGTCTGTATAGGGGGAGAGCCTTCTCTCCTAGTCGGCTGATAAAACGATTCAGGGAGGCTAAACAGCCAGTGAACTTCTGCACATCTCGCAGCTTGGTGGGAATCTCCATCCTCTCGATGGCCTTGATCTTGACGGGGTTGCATTCGATGCCGCGCTCGGAGACCAGGAAGCCCAACAGCTGGCCGGCTGGCACTCCGAACACGCACTTCTCAGGATTGAGCTTGATTTGGAATCGGCGCAAGTTGGCGAATGTTTCTTTCAGGTCTTCCAGCAAGGTACCGCGCTTCTCTGTCTTCACCACAATGTCGTCTACATAGACGTGGGCATTTCTGCCGAGTTGTTTCAAGAGGCATTTCTGCATGCAACGCTGAAAAGTGGCACCGGCATTTCTCAAGCCGAATGTCATTGTCAGGTAGCAGAAAGCTCCAAAGGGTGTGATGAAGGCAGTCTTCAGGCGGTCAGCCGGGTCCAACTTGATCTGATGGTACCCTGAGTATGCATCCAAAAAACTTAACAGCTCGCATCCGGCTGTGGAGTCTATTACTTGGTCAATCCGCGGCAGAGCAAACGGATCCTTTGGGCAGGCCTTGTTCAAACTGGTGTAGTCTATACACATACGCCACTTGTTATTCTTCTTCAGAACCAGAACTGGGTTGGCAAGCCATTCTGGAAAGAATACTTCCATGATAAAGCCAGCGGCAAGGAGCCGGGCTATCTCTTCTCCCACGATTCTTCGCTTCTCTTCGGACAGTCGGCGGAGGGGTTGCTTGACCGGCTTCGCATCAGCTCGGACATGTAATTTGTGCTCGGCGAAATCCTTCGGGACACCCGGCATGTCCTTTGGGGACCATGCAAAGATGTCTCGATTCTCACGGAGGAAGTCGACGAGCTCGCCTTCCTATTTACTGTCCAAGTTCGCTCCAATGACAGCGAACCTCTCCGGGTTCTCCGGGTCCAGAGGTATCTTCTTTGTCTCTTTGGCAGGCTGGAAGGAGCCCTGCACATCACCATCTTTGGGGTTGGGGGACAGGGCCGGCTGCTTGCCGGCCATGGCCACAACCCGTTCCAACATCTTCTTCTCTTCTGCCACCACGAGGGACTCGGCCAGCCGGCTACTGGCCATGGCGCACTCGATGGACTTCTTGTAGTCGCCGGCTACCGTGATGATCCCCTTCGAGCTCGGCATCTTCATCTTCAGGTAGGCGTAGTGGGGCACAGCCATGAACTTGGCCAAAGCAGGTCGGCCAAGCAGTGCATGATAGGGGCTCTCCAAATCCACTACCTCGAACCATATTGCTTCCCGGCGGAAATGATCTTTGTCTCCGAAGAGAACATCCATTTTGATCTTGCCGATTGGAGAGCAAGACAGGCCGGGGACGATACCATGGAAGACGGTGCGGCTCGGCATGAGCTGCTTTGCTTTGATGTTCAGCTTCTCCATGGTATCGCGGTACAGTATGTTGATACTGCTTCCGCCGTCTATCAGGACGCGGGAAAATCTGGCTGCTCGCCTCTCCGTCGCGAGGGTGACGTCCAAGACCATTGCATAGGAGCCAGGCGAAGGCATCACCTCTGGGTGGTCGGCCTGGCTCCAGCTGATCGGCTTCTCTGACCAGTGCATGAACTCGGGGGTGCTGGAGGCGACTGCATTCACTTCTTGATGCTGTCGGCGTCGGCTGCGCTTGTCGTCGGCTTGACTGGTGAAGACGACGTAGGCGGCATGCTCTTCGGGGAATTCGTCTTGGATGGCGCCGACTGCCGGCCGAGCCGCCGGCTGCTGGGGGGCTGGAGGCGGCGGGCCGGGAGGCGGAGGCGGCAGCATCCCCTCGCCCTTGGTGATGCGGGTGAGCCAATGGCATTTCCGGGTTGTGTGGTTGGACGGCTTCGCGCCGCTGTGGAATTTGCAGGGGGCATCAAGAGCCTGCTCGTAGGAGAAAGCCGGCTGCCAAGGCGGCCGGCCACCCTTCTTCTTGGGAGCGGGCCGTTCTTCGGGCTGCTCATCTTCAACGGTGGCCACCTGCCGACTGGAGGAAGTCGGCATGGGGCCCTTGCGCTTGTGGTCGTTCTGGTAGGGGCGCCGATTAGGGTCGCCAGCCGGCGTCTTGGGAGCCGGAGCAATCACCTTCCCCGAGGCGTCTACTCGCAGCTCGGTCTTCATTGAGGAGTCGGCTGTGGCGTACTTGTCAGCGATGACCAGTAACTCGTCGAGGGTAGCCGGCTCGTCGCAGAGGAGTCGGTGCTTGAGGAGGGTGCCCTCTCGGCACCCGGCGGTGAAGTACTCGATGGCCTGGACCTCATGCACCCCCTCGCAGGAGTTGCGGAGCTCGGCCCACCGCGTGAGGTAGTCGCGGGTCGACTCGTTGGGCCCTTGGACGCAGAGGGAGAGCTGGCGAGGCTTGGGAGGCCGCTTGTAGGTGCTAGTGAAGTTGCGGACGAAGACTTCTGTGAAGTCCAGCCAACTGTTGATGCTGTAGGGCTTGAGGCTGTTGAGCCATGTGCGCGCCGTGCCCTGCAGCATGAGGGGGACGTACTTCACGGCGACGCGTCGATTGCCGTTGGCTATGCTGACGGCTGTGGAGTAGTCGATGAGCCAATCTTCCGGCTTCACTGAGCCGTTGTACTTGGGCGTGTCTCTGGGGAGCGAGAACCCTTTGGGGAAGGGCTCGTCGCGGATGCGGGGGCCAAAGCATGGCGGGCCGACATCGTCTTCTTCTTCTAACGCCAAGGATCGAGCAAGGCGGTCGATCCTGTGGCGGGCGTCGTTCTCGCCGACTCCTTCTCGGCGGCCGAGTCGGTCGCCAAGAGTCGGGTGTGTGATAGGCGGCGGAGTGAGGCGTCTTTCTCTTCGAGGTGGAGGAGGGGCAGATTTCCTTGGTGCTCTACTGCTCGAGGGCGGCCCTCCGCATCGCGCTCGATGGTGATGCGAGTCCGGCTGCGGCTGGCAGCCGGCTCCTTGTCTTTCTTCTGGCGTGCGCCGCTCGCAGTCGGCGAGCGGGACGTCGCGGCGTGCTCCCGGCGCGGGGGATGGCTATCAGCACGGGCGCCGGCTTCGTGCCGTTCTGCAGCCGCGTCGATCAGCTGCTGGATCTGTCTTGTCATGTAGGGGAGCTCGTCGGCTCCCAGCCCATTGAGCTCTTCTACGGCCGCCTGGGCGGCTCGCAAATTCTCGAGCGGGGTGGCGTAGACGGGGCGATCTGCCCCCAGCATGCTGGCGACGGCCGCGCCGCGCTTCTGGACGAAGCCGGCTCGGCTCGCGCTGGTGAGCCTCGGTGAGGCGTCTCATGGAGGCTATCTTCTGGCCCTCCGCGATGAGGGCGAGGCGGCGTGCCTCCAAGGTCTTGGCGTCGGCATCGACCGGGATGGGGACGGAGAGGTCGTGCATTGCGGCTTGCAGGGCGTCATGGGCGTTCTCGCCCGAGTTGGCGACGTGGCTGATGACCAGCACTTCGGTGACAGCACTGCTGCCGCTGTCGGCTCGTGGGAGGGGGTCGTCGAAGACCACCACGTCGGAGGGGTAGGCGTCAAGCGATGCGGTGTCAGAGTCGACAACCATCGGGTCGGTGGAGCCGACCGACTCCACATCTGCAGCAGGCTCGCTGGAGACGTGAAGCTAGTCGAGGAGGCTGACGAGGCGGCTCTCGGGGTAGTCCGTGCCTGCGTCGGATGCAGGCTCGTCGGAGATGCGAGTCTCGCCGAGCAGATCGGCGAGGCGGCTTGCTGCGCAGGCGTCGCCGACGCCTTGCAGCGCGTCGAGGCAAACGCCATCGGGCGCAGCAGGCTGGCTGCGCTCGCGGGGGAGGAAGAGGGTTCCCGTCCAGAACAGGTCTCCGGACGACGGTGCACCTGGCCCCACGGTGGGCGCCAAATGTCGGGTGGTTGGTGCGACATATGCCAACGGATGGCTTATCATTGTGGGTGCCAATAAGACGTCGCCGGTGCCTGGAAACGGGATGAGGCGAAGACATGCACGCCGGCGGATCTTACCCAGGTTCGGGGCTCTCCGAGGAGATAACACCCCTAGTCCTGCTCTGCGGGGTCTCCGCATGATCACTAGATCGGTGAAAGTAGCTACAATCGCTCCTAGAGCTGTTGGGTTCAAGGGAGAAGAAGAACAAGGCTAGCTCTCTCTTCTCTCTATCTATGGTGTGTGTGCTATGCTTAGAAGCCAACCCTTTGCATGGGTGCTCCGGGGGGTTTATATAGGCCTACCCCCCGGGGGTACAATGGTAATCCGGCTGGGCACTGGTCCCAGCCGTCAGTGTCTACGCTCGCCGGCTTCTCCGCCGGCTGTTGGGTCCCGCCGACTGGTGGGTCCCGCCGGCTGCCGGCTTCTTGGTCGACAGGCCGGCCCCACCGCCTAGGGTCTTGTCGGCGGCTGCTTACTGTAGCCTCGCCTCTGATGACGAGGGCTTTGTCGAGGTAAGCGTGGCTACAGTGGGCCGCCTCGGGGGCTCTCACTGTAGCCTTACCTCGTCTTGTCTCCTTAATGGGGCTCCTGCTTCGAGGAAGGGAGTAGCCGGCTTCTGGGGGCCGGCTACGACCTTGGCCGACTGGGAAAGGCCGGGCCGCCTTCACGCCTCTCTCTGGCTGAAGAGGCCCGCTGCCCGTGGGCCGTACGGGAGTCTGTCGTGGATGACGTTGAGGCTAGCATGGCTACAGTGCCGAGCCGCATGGGAAGCGGCCGTCCCGTATGGCCTCCTGTAGCCATGCCCGCCTCGGGCTTCGGGGGTAGTGGGCCACACTGTGGCCACACCCTGTCTTGTCACCGTTATGTGGGAGTAGCTTTGGTGGTTGTGGTCTCGGTCGGCTTCTTGGAGTCGGCGCTCTTTGAAGCCGGCTTCTTGGAGTCGGCCACCCCGCGGTTGTCTTGGGGATGGAGGTCGCTTGAGGCTGGGCCGCCTTCCGTGACTCGGCTTCAGAGGTAGCCGGCCAGGGAAGGGGGTCCAATGCTTGGAGCGTTGGGAGGCCCAAAGGCCTGATAATTTTTCCCAAGAACCAGGGGTAGTTGGTTAGGCTACCCGTGGCCATTTACTCCGACATTGCTAAACGCGTACTATAAATCGCTGAACTTGAGCTCAAGTGTTCCCTGAAGATCTTCATTTGTATTCCTTGCTCCATGGATCACTTTCAAATTTAAACCATCTAATCTCCATAAACCAAGATTCAACGTCCAACCATGTGTCTCATTGACAGTTTGACACCTTTGAGCGGTGGAACATTGTCGCCGATTGGCGGCGGGCGGCGAACAGATCGCCACGGTGTCCGGCACCGTCATGACAAGTCATCTTGAGCCGAACACCAGATCTATTGGCTCCATGCCTCAATTGTCTTACGCTGAATGAAACAGCATCAAGGAGTAGCCGATACAACAACCCGAGTGCTCGTCCCTCAGTGAGATGCGTCCTTGGTCGCTGCCGGCGTTTGTCAAAAAGTCGAAAGATGAACAAATCAAAATCCACCCTACACGATGGCTCCGCTTCCTCCCGCTCCACTCCCACCAGCGCTACCGCTGTGCTCCCTGGCTGTCACGAGCGCCCTAGCTGTCTCCTCAGCCCCTGCTGAGGGAGTCCTGGACTAGGGGGTCCTCGGTTGTCCGGGATATTTGATATGGGCCAGACTGATGGGCCGTGTAGATACAAGGCGGAAGCCCTTCCCCCGTGTCTGGGTAGGACTCTCCTATGCGTGGACGGCAAGATTGGTCTCCGGATATGTAATTTCCATCCTCTACAAACTGACTTTGTGCAACCCTAGACCCCTCCGGTGTGTATATAAACCGGAGGGTTTAGTCCATAGAGGCTATCAGAATTCACATAGGCTATACAGCTAGGGTTTAGCCATTACGATCTCAAGGTAGATCAACTCTTGTAACCCCTATACTCCTCAAAGACAATCAAGCAGGACATAGGGTTTTACCTCCATTAAGAGGGCCCAAACCTGGGTAAACATCGTGTCCCCTTTGTCCCTTGTTACCTTCGATCCTTAGACACACAGTTCGGGACCCCCTACCCAAGATCGGCCGGTTTTGACACCGACATTGGTGCTTTCATTGAGAGTACCACTGTGTCATCGGTAGAAGGTTCGATTGCTCGTTTGATCATCGACAACGATGCTGTGTCTGGGGAAACCTTCCTCCCTGGACAACTTTTCGTGTTTGGTGGCTTCGCTCAGCGTGCCAATTCAACTAGTCGCCTTGAACAGATCGACAGCTACACTCCTGCTCACCAGAACAGGCTGGGAAGCCTGAACTATATCGCCGATATCCGAGGAGACTTGATCTCCAGCGGGTTCTTGGCCTCGACCGCCGTTCCTCACCCACATGAAGGAAGCCTGTCAAATCCACCACGAGGCTCCGTTCAAGGATCAACTATCGTTCCTGCCCTGGCCTTAGATCCAGAGCGGACCACCTTGTCCGAACGCGGGAGTATGAACCCCACCGGACCCTCTCCTACTACGGAGCTCCCTGTCGGAGACCCAGAGGCGAACATATTATCGACAGACCTGGAATCAAATAGGGTTCTCCTTGTTGTCAGGAAGCCGAATTCACCTCTGGATGTTAACTCCAAACTCTTGAGGTCTGCGTCCATTGGGCACGGCCGAGCGGCATTCACCAGGCCCAGCTCCGCAGATCCTCAGCCACCAGTCCAGTTTTCACTTCTAAGCGAAGCTCTGGACTTAATGCGATCTCTCGCCATCAGAGAAGTGTCGCTTCTGAACTACGCCGAGCCCGAACTAGGGGCTGAGTGCGGGGAATTTTGCGTCCCACCCACCACACACTTGGTAGCCATTGTCGAGGACTTAACCGACATGCTAGACTATGCCTCCGAAGACATTGACGGTATGGACGATGATGACAGAGCCGACCCAGGCTAAAACCCGCCTATCACCGGGTGTTGGAGGGCCACCTCTACATACGACATGTATATGGTGGATACACCCAAAGAGGACGACGACGGCATGCAAGACCCGATTGAGAACAAGCCCGTCGAAGCACCACCAAAGTGCCGACATCAGCGGCGCCACTCACGATCGCGTCGGGAAAAGGACAGTAATACTGGAACCGGAGACAATAACACCCCGGACAACGCCAAAGACTCCGGCCGCCCCGTCGAGCCTGCTCTCGAGCAGGTGAGTGGGAAGAAAGACAAGTCAACCTAGACGAACCTGTCGATCGCGAGGATTCGGAGGATAGTAACTATCTACCGGTCTCCGAGGAGGATGTTAGCCTCGGTAACGAGGATTTCATCATACCAGAGGAACCCCTCGAACAAGATAGCTTCAAGCGGCAGCTCATCTCCACCGTGAGGAGCCTGAAAAAGAAATGACAACAGCTTCAAGCCGAACATGATACGCTCAATGACAGATGGACCAAGGTCCTGGCTGCCGAAGAATACGGCCTTGAGCGTCCAGCAAGTTGCTATCCAAAATGAAGGCTACTACCACAATTTGACAATGAGGCCCTTGAGCCAATACCGTCAAGATATAATCATGTTGACGAACCGGACCGACCAACACGTGTACGGGACAAAGTGGCTACCTATGACGAACACCAACCCGCGCCACCTCGCCGTCGCGACAAAGAGGTAGCGGCTCCGGGCTATACCCATGACCTATGACAGGACCTGGACAATAGAGTTGGTCATACTAGATCAATCTACGGATCACGGGGAGATGCTCCAACACGAGACGAGGGCCATCAAGCTTGGCGTGATAAGCATAACCAAACTCGGGCCGAACACCGAACACGGATGTCATCCGAACTCCGTCGTGACGTTGCCCGATACAGAGGCGCCGCACACTCCTCGTGCTTTACCAGGGGATAGTGCACCATTATTAGACAGTGCGCCACTACTATTTTCCCGCCTTCAAAATTCAAAAATACTAATGGCGCACCATGGCCTATACTAATGGCCCACCAGTGGCCTACACTATGGGCGCACCATGGCCTATACTAATGGCGCACTGCCTGGTGCGCCGTTAGTATACCAGATACTAATGGCGCACGAGTGGTGCGCCATTAGTAAAAAATACTAGTGGCGTGGTACTAGTGGCGCACCAGTAGTGCGCCATTAGTAGGCAAAACTGGTGCGCCACTAGTAGGCCTTTTCCTAGTAGTGGGGGGAAACATTTTTTTGCAAAATACGGTGGCCCGTCCGGTGGGTCCCTGCTATTAGGTGGAGGAATCATTATTTTCCGTGTAATAAGGAGGCACTTCCTTGCTGCGGCCGTGGACCCAGCTGTCAGCCTCTCCACGTATGGTACACTTCTGATGGAAGTCGTTCCTTGACCACGTTGACCACGCCGCGTTCTGTTGCATGCATGCGTCCATGGGGATGGTGCGTCCCCACTGTCAGCCTCTCACGTACAGTCATCTTCCGACGACTCTCGGTTGTTGACCACGTTGACCACAACGTGCCGAGCACACCAAGGCCAGTGGACGACGGCGAGGCCCTAGACTGGAACGACCCGGAGATGGGGAAGACGGGGCAGTGGAGTCGCGGATGGAGAGGAGTGGGAAACTTGACTGGTTCGGGTGCGCGGCAGCACAGTGGCGGTGCCGCCCACGGGAGACAGGAGCAAGAACAGAGGTTGAAGAAGGAGCACGGCAGTTGGATTAACATCCAACGGTCCAGCTGCTAGAATCATTTGTTGATTAAGTTGACAATTCCCTGCGTACACGTCCGCTTAGTAGGCCCACAAGTCAGCCACCAAATCTGACGGGTCCCAGCTGTCAACGGGAGGAATAATTTTTTTTTGCATAACAAGGAGGCATTTCCTTCCGTGCGAAGATACAGCCGGTGGATCCCAGCTGTCAGGTGGAGGAAACATTTTTTTCATCTTAATAAGGAGGAACTTTCCTTGCGTGCGACCATGGACCTCATGGGTCCCCGACGTCAAGCTCTCCACGTACAGTCCTCTTCCGATGACTCTCATTTGTTGACCACGCCGCACCGAGCGCAGCGAGGCGGTGGACGACAGCGAGGCCCCGGACGGGAACGACTCGGAGATGGGAAGACGTGGCAGTGGAGTCGCAGATTGAGTGGAGGAGAAGGGTTATAACTGGTTCTGGTGCGGCGTGGGGCTGCAGTCGGTGGAGAATAATAGGAGGTGTGGAGGGGTTGAAGGATAGCCTGGCCGGCAGTGGGGTAGCGCTTTGCAGCGATGCGTGCTAAGCAGAGCGCTAGCCGCCGGAGGCCGGACCAGGCGGTCCCGGCGACGCTGGAGGAAGAAGACGAGAGATTGAAGGTGCATGCCGACCAAGTTGACAACGCGCTGCGTAGGCTTCGACCTATTGGCCCACATGTCAGCCTGCAAAAATGTGGCATATATTTAACCCATGTTTTCTAGAATGTACATTCCATTTGCTGGGCTGGGTGAACAAATAATTTCACGTCAATGCGTCCCATTTATATTATCTAGGAAATCCCAGCCCATTTGCACTTCCTTCAAATACACAAATTAGTTGGGCTCGTTATATATATAATGTTATGTTACAAGGAGCAATTAATATCAAAAAATAAACCGGAGAGGCACATTTTTTATATACATAATTAACAAATTAGCGAGTTATTGCTCAAAATAAAAATGAGCACGTTATTATTACATTGATCCTTAAAATCTTCGCAAGCTTTTGTACGCAATCACCAGGATTTTCCTTGCCTGAGAGTCAAAAACAACCAGGATTTTCCTTGCCAACTTCTGTTAAACATTTACTTTTACAAGTTAATAACACGTGGGATGTTTTTATAATGTATATATAAGTTTCTATAAAATATACGATAATAATAATATAAATATATATAATGTGGTTAAAAAATACATTGGGCTGCTGATCTTTAAGAAAAAGCCCATAGGCCCGTATGGACCTCAAAAAATAAGTACAAAACCTAGGCCTAGCTGATACTTGTTCGCCCTCTGGAAAAAATGGTACCAGATCCCCGAGCGAACTGGATTAAAGAGGGGGCTGGCGGCATGACTGAAGAAGCACATCAGGAGCGATTTTTTTTTCTTCAGTGGATGGCTCCCGATGGCTTTTTTTACTTGCCTCTGCACCATACAACTTGTATTTTTAGCCTCCCAGTCCGTGGTGGACCAGCAGCCCATTTGCTGGGCGGGCCAACCTACAGAAACCAGCACTCGATTTTTCATCAAGCCCCAAAAACAACGCAGTACTATGTTTGTTTTGAGGCCGAAAACATTACGGCGGGGGTTGAGCGGGGGAGGGGGCAAGACAAAGAAAAAAGATTGAAAAGAGCTGATGCGTTGTTGCTACCCTAACAAAGCAGGTGCAATTCTTCTCGGGAAGAAGGTGTGCCGTTGACCCCCACATGTCACATACCCCACAGTAGGCATACTATCAAGTTCACACACAAGTACAACAGAAAAGGTAAACATTCGTATCAAACTCAGGTTCACAGGACACGTTCATATTCACAACATTCACTATCAACAACACAAAAGGTTCATATATACACAAGTTCAGCATGTCTATGGATCCAAATGATTGATAGATCACACAACAATATTCATAGATAATTCACAAAAAGATTTAGATATACACATGTTCAGTATGTTTATGCATGCAAATCATTGAGATCGCAGCCAATATGATACATCGACGAACTTTAATTACCTAGGGTACAGACTGGTTAATGGTGTTCAGCCGGAGGTACTTCTTGCTAAAAGTAATGCTTGTACGAGTAAACTTTCGAGTACATAAGAGGCAGCACGGACAATCTGAACTTTGCTTGTCGGTTTATCCTCAAATTGTGGCCTCGTGCCGAGGGTGGTTTGAGCAACTTGGCCACTACTTTCATCCAACTAGTTTACTGGCTCATCTTGGTCCTGTAGCTCACCAAAATTCTACATTGCAGACGAGAAAGGAGGTGGTTGAGAAAATGAACCACCCAAATTTTTTGTGCAGTTCAACTGAAATGGAGCATCCCTGGCGTGCAGACTTATTAAGTGCCAGATGAATATACGCGTCAACTAACTTGTCTGGAATCTTTAGACTCCATGCCATATAGTTCGCTACCATATGTGCCGATAACCAAAAGGCACAAGTTGGGACCAAAGACTGGACTGCGTTTTTCTGGGCTATGCGCTAAGCAATATTTTTGGCGTTCACTCTCCTAATACTTAGAGTTTGACAATTGGTTGACGCCGGTTGATACTCGAATGAATATAGGCACTTCTTCTTGTCAACGTTGATGCTTGTCTGAGTGAACTTTGGAGTACATAGCAGCAGCATAAGTACCTGTCCATCTAATCTTTTCATGCAGTTCTAGTGAAATCGCCCAATGTAATGATTTGCCTGCGAGTTCAGGCTCCAAGTTACTCCTTTATGAAATCAGCAAACAGTAGCACAATACCAAATTACCAATACATATGACAAGCACAATAATCAGGATAAAGACCAGTACCAACCTGTGTGAGGTAGCATATCAATTACTATTTCCTTTGACTGGAAGCCGAGATAAGCCAAGTGACTGATAGCAAAGGAAGAATGCAAGCCGAGATTAGCGACTAACAGGAAATGAAGGAAGCTGTCGAGGCAATGAAGCACCCAAAGTTTTTGTGCAGTTCCACCAAAATCGAGCATCCCTGTTGGCACATATATTGAGAGAGTGAGATTACTGTAACAGTGGGACTAATTGATGAAACATACACTAACAAATAGAAGCACCCTCATTATCTTAATGGGTAAAGTTAGCATTCGCTCCCTGCTCCACCACATGATTCACCTCCATAGACAAACATACACATGTACATTATTCAACATAGGGTGCTACTAAAGATTTGTTTAACACCGTCAGGAAAATTAGGCAGCAATAAATTAGTGGTACTTAAGTACTCCTAATTAATTAAGTGAGACAGCAGAAGTGGAAGGGCTCCCTGGAGGATCGTCTCACATGTAAGGTAGTCATTGCCGGAGCCCTTGAATGGCCTCGACTGAGGCCTCTGGCTTCAACAAGATCGCCTTGGCACTGTTTGCTCTTCTTCTTCCTCCTCTTCATGCTCTGTTTCTCATTCTCCTCACCAGTTGGTGAAACCAAGTACATGATTGGCCTTCTATTTTAGAATTGGTTTTGTCAGTGAGGGAGTACAAGTGTACTAGTAAAAAATAGCATTATTTTCTCATGGCAGTCGCAAAATAGAGATGAACACATACATTAAATATCATTCTTACCTAAAGGAAGGTTATGGTGCCAATATGGATGATGAGGATTGGAACACAGATCTCCCTTTGTGCAGTTCCATCGAAATGAACCAACTGTTCCATTCTGACATTCCAGTTAAACAGCACAAAAGTCACTTCTTTTAAGAAGAGTTTTGTGCAGTGCACCAAAAGGTCACAACAGCAACCAGGTGAAATGGATATCCCTGTTTGCACAAAAAGCTACAGAGGAAACAGTCAGAGTCTCAAACAATTACAGGCAAAAACATTTGGCTAAACTTATCATGGCTTATAACAATGACATGGCTTCATTTTTACCAGGGGCATTACATTAAGAATAGCTAAATATTTGGTATAAGGGCATGGGACAGTGGGTGCACCAGCAGTCCAGCACCGTGCACCTAAACAGGGGCATAAAGTGGTGATTCATAGTTTATTGCCCTGAGAAACAAAAATCCAAGAAACATATCTGGGTTGGTCCCATTTTGGTTCACTCTAGCCACCTACTCCTATGTGTGGATAACAAATCTAGTCCTGGTCATACCACTGTGTACAACGTTACCCCTATATTTCCCTTTTCGACCAAGAGACCGGTTGGATGACCAGTCTGTACTACTTTCACCCCCTTTCCTTCCTGTTTGTACCAAGTCTGATGTACTACATACTAAATTCACCCACCCCCACTTTATTTCTTGTTTGAACCAAGTACAAGATTCGACTCCATGAAGTAGCTTTACCTCTAACAATAGAAGAAAAAAATAGGTGGCGTTGGACCATCCGATCGAGAGGGGTTGAGAGGTATAAAATGATGCACATGCAGCGATGTAGCGAGCTGGGGAAGTAGAGCTAAGGCGGTTTCGAAGGAAGATATACCAGAAGGTCGTCGGGATGTGGATAGGTGGGCGGCGGGAGGCCGGATCCGCCCACACTAGGGCAACGACGAAGGGATCGGAGGACCTCCCGCGCCGGCGCTCGGCCAGAGATAACGGTGCGGCCGGCAGTGGGTCTCCTCCCTCACTATCGACGACGGCCTAAACGCTGCCCCTCCTCCCCTTCACCGGCGGAGGGGGATACGTCCGGATCTGTAACCAGTGGTGAGGATAGAAAGACAGTGGTTTTTGAAGGAAGAAAGATAGTGTTACCACCCCTATCTTATTTAGATCTGGAGAGGATGAGAGTGTGTGAATAGAGCAACCCTAGCAAGCAAGCGCGGAGGCTCCGTCCTATATATACGTAGTGGGGTAGTTTTCCTTTTTCAATCCATCAAAACAATCGTTTAAAATTGTGTACTATGTGCCAGGTCGCCTTTTTTAGTTGTTGATTGTTTTTTGAGATAGCTACCCGCTTGTTCCAAGTGGTGTTACAGTGTGCCAGGTCGCACTTTGTATCGTTCAAGTCTGGTACAAGTCCCTCCATTAAATGAACAACCACCCCCTCGTAAAAATTGTGAACAAGCCCACGGCTAAAATTATCGGAAACGTGGGTTGCCCCAACATGCATTATTATTTATATTTTCTACTCCCTCCGTTCCTAAATATAAGTCTTTTTTAATAGCCACACCTAAGACAAGAATTTTTTTATTAGCAGTGAACCCCACATGTCATAGACACAAAAAGGGTGGCAAGATTCCCTTAGGCAAGCCAAAGTGTGTCTAACAATTTGAGCAACTCAAGTTAGGCAAGTGTGGCAAGTATGGGAAAAATAATGTGGCAACATAAGACAAACATAGTCACAATCCAAACAGCCCCGTAATTTTTTGTGACATGCATGAAAATTTGGTTAGTTAAATTTATAGTCAAAATTTGGCAAGGTGCATCAAATCAACACATGCAAGTATCAAAAGGGAAGTCACGACATGCATGCATGCGTTGTACTCCATCCGTTTCCAAATATATGTCTTTTTAGAGATTGCAACAAGTGACTACATACGAAGCAAAATATGTCTACATACATCCGTATGTTGTAGTCCATTTGAAATGTGTAAAAAGACTTATATCGAGTGCAGTGCTTTGATGTGTCGCGTCAACTCGTACAAGACTGAGATGTTTGATTACTACAATGCCCTCTCCCTCGCGGACTGAGCTCCGGTGACTTAGCCGCACCTGCCTTTGGCTGCATGACAGGTGGGCCAACCACCTGTTGGGCCCACCTGTCATAGATGCAAACGCAGGAGCACTAAGTCAATGAAGCTGCGTCCCTCCCTCGCGCATGAGCATGGTGGCTGGCAGGACGAGTAGGAGCTTTCGCTACACGCTTCTTGACAGCGGCGAACTTGCGATGGAGTTGACCATCATGTCGTCCATGCGAGAGGCGAAGCCCGCATCGGCGAGGGCTATGACGCCGGCGGTCGCCAGCACCGTCTGGAAACGCTGCGCGGTGCGGGGCCGTAGGCCGGCGCCTTGGATGATTTGGCACAGCCGACTGCCGCTCGCGTCCATCGCCTCCATAGGTGCTTCTGGCTTCTGGTCACTTGGTCTTGGACTGGAGTGAGCAGTGTTGTGTAGAGACTAAGGAGTAGATGGATTGGAGTGATGGGGCGCCTTTATATGAGAATCCAAACTCTGTTGCATTCACATCGTGCTGGCTCTATTCTGCTTCTCCAATTAATTCCCTCTGCATGTAATTTGAGGGTGCATCATTGACCGTTCAATGTCTTGGGAACCGCTACCCTCTCCCTCCTTGGCATTCAAGCACCTATGGAGGCGACTACCGCTCGCGTCTATCGCGTGCGAGGAGACGTTCCCATCGACGACGAGGTGCCTATGCTGACTTCGTAAATTTGAAGATGATAGTAAGTATACTCAATATTGTGCACCGCGACCAAGGCTGACAGGAAAACGAGAGAACTACCTATTTATTTACGGTGTAGATTCACTCATTTTGCTCCATATGTACTCCATCTCGGTGTAGTCTAGTCACTTGTTGAAATCTCTAGAAAGGCAAATACTCCTTTCTGGTTTACAGGGCTATACTAGCAAGTACTACAATAGTGGGCTCACATAGCAATTTTGTCTCTTGCAAGAGCCTGGCTATATGCGTGCTCCAAGGTTCGCAACTGCCACGTTCGGGTTGCACTTGGCTCTTCGCCTCTTCGAGAATACGAACAATGATGTTACTACTACTGCTTCTACAGTATCGAATCCACTACTGCATGTCCGTCCACCGCGAGCGGGGGGGATAGCTTGTTGTAGTACTATAAACAAAAGCCTGTCCTTGTCTGTGAGCCACCGCGCGCATGGGCAAGGGAGAAGGTGTGTAGTAGTAAAATCAAGCTTCTCCTCATTGTACGAGTTGACGCGACACATCATAGCACTGGCCCCACATGGTTGCCTCTAAACTTGGCTTAAAGACCCGCAGTGTACAATACTCCATTTGCTGCAACCTCTAACATTTACCCCACCACAAATTAAAATATATATTCCTGTCTTGACCAGATGAGCGTGCAAACTAGAATCACCAGGATGACAGGTAGGGCCAGAAGATTATTTTAATCAAAAAAATATAGCATGGAGCCGACCCCAATGATTTTAAGCTTACAGGCATGGTATACGCTATCCTAGACTACTCTACACATGAAACTGCCACACGAGCGTCCGGGCTGCGCTTGGCCCTTCGCCTCTTGAACAATGATGGAGTACTACTGCAGTGGAGGAGTACTACAATATGCTTTTGGCCATCTGACATCGATTGAACTGTTGCATGTCCACCGCGTGCAGGAGGGAGAGCGTGTAGCGAATGAAAGCTTCTCCTAGTCCTGCCAGCCACCACGCTCATGGGCGAGGGAGGGACGCAGCTTCATCGACTTAGTGCTCCTGCCTTTGTGTCTATGACAGGTGGGCCCAACAGGTCGGTGGCCCACCTGTCGTGCAGCCAAAGCCAGGTGCGGTTAAGGCGAGAGGGCGTTGTAGTAATCAAACTTCTCAGTCTTGTACGAGTTGATGCGACACATCAAAGCACTGCACTCGATATATTTCAATAATTTGCGTTTATCGATGCATTAATTACAACGCATGCATGCATGCCGTGACTCAACTTTTGATACTTGCATGTGTTTATTTAATGCACCTTGAAGTAGTATGAATATGTGACGGTAAAGCTTTGTAATGCCCCGGCCATAATAAAGCGAGAGATGGTTGTGCACCAGGAGGGCGATATCATGCAGACGGAACAGGACCTGACGATGGAGCTCTCTATGGTCTCGATGGACCTCACCTTGCTCCACTTCCCCTTGTGCCTCCGCCCCTTGAAGGCTCCAGTGTATGAGGTTCGAATACACCTCGTCCGTTCGGCTGATCGAGCAAGGTGCAGGTTTCTTGATTGATGTGTTGTTCGATTGATTTGTGCAGTGCAAGGGAGGGAAACTAGCTTGCGCAGACTGCCGCGTCGAGCGCCCCGGGAACCAGCGGCAGTGCCAGAAGTGCGAGTGCGGCGGTGGCTTCGACGGGCAGAACACGGCGGTGGACGCCGTCCTCTCCTCGGTGAGGGTGGAGTGCCCGCACGAAGGCTGTGGGCTCTACGCCACTTACCACAAGCTCGCCGATCACCAGAGCGTGTGTCCGCTCGCGCCCTGCAAATGCCCTGTGCCCGTCTGCGTCTACGAAGGCCCACCGCCGGTGCTCTCCCACCACATAAGCACCGTGCATCCCATGCCCGTGCACAGGATCCAGTACGGCAAGGTGCTCAGGCTGCAAGTACCACTGTTGGAGCCACGGCTCCTGCTGTTTGCGGAGGAGGACGACCGCGCATTTTTCTTGGTTGGCGGCGTGCTCGACATCGGCGCGCCTATCACCGTGTCAGTCATCTGCATCAGAGCGGGGGCATCCCCACTGCCACACTACGTGGCCAAGCTGTGGGCGAACGGCCCGCCGGGGGAGGCCAAAGGCAGGACCGACGCCGTCAAGGTGGAAATGTAGGTGACAAGCAGCAGGGATCCCGGCGACGTCGTCGTGCAGAAGCTGACATTCTTCACAGTTCCACCCAAGCTGCTGGCCGGGGCTAAGCTGGTGTCCCTCCACATTCAGATTGACAAGCTCACGTCCTAAATGATTCTACAGTGCCTTCTGTTTATCGTAGTAATATGCTAATATAGGGGTTAGCTCGGTCTACTTTAGCTTTAGAGATGGTGGATTTTGGTGGCGATGTAGCAATTACCTCGACATCAGATCAGCAGTGAAAGTAATTTTGAACAGTCGAATGGATATTTTGTGTCTGTTGAATATAAAGATCCTTAGGTAGGAAGTAAGAGATTATATGCTTTTTTTCGAAACGGAACAGTGATAGTATAATTTTTGTTGACATGCACTAATATTTTCGAAACGGACGTCGGGCTGTAGCTAAAAGGGTGGTTGGGACGCGGCATCGGCCCATACCACGGTGACCCCCGATTGGGACGCACCGACTGTGGATTTTCTACCTCGCCGATGTCGACCGTGTCTACGCAAAACATTGTTCCCTTTCCCCAGCTGCGGATCAGGCCGGATATGTGACCAGTGGTGTGGCCACCGTCGTTCTATGCTTGTGAAGAGAGAAACCCAAGAAAGCAAGCTTGTATCTTAGGCTCCTGCTAGTGTATATATAGTGGTTTTCTTTTTCTCTCCATATCAACCATTTTATATTGCGTGCGTGTCATTGAAGAGTGAAATGATGGTTGCTTCTTCCGACTAACTTACTGTGTGATTTGACTGCTCCTTTAGTGGCCCCTACACGTGCTCCCCCTACGTGTATGCAACAGTCACATGTACACATGGACGCAAAAATGCGCGCGACGCCCTAATGCATGCATGTCCGAGCACACGAAGGAACACACACGGCCACGCTCAAGTGCTCAACCTACACGTGCATGCACACACATACTCAGCCAGGGTGAGCTAGTGACTGTATGAACACCGGAAAATGTATATATTGAGCGCAATGAGCATATTATGAAGTCCATTGACCGTATTTTTACAAATATACAGTGACAGACAGTGTATTTATCTCGTTTGAAATTAAGCCATATTAACCGGAGAGGAGGCAGTATGGACTAGCATTACTTTGTTGTGTCCCGTCAACTTGCCGAACGAGGAGAAGCTTGCAGGACGGGAGAAGCTTGCGCGCGGTGGCTCGCAGGACAAGGAGAAACTTTTTCCTAATGCAAGCTCTCCCTCGCTCAGGCAGTGGACGTGCAACAGTTAATTCAGTGTCAGATTGCTAGAAGCATACACTATACTAGTACTATTATTGTTCGACTTCCCGAAGAGGCGAACAGCCAAGCGCAAAGTTTACTAGTACTAGTACTACTACTATAGTCTATAGAGGTATGTACTATACTAGTACTAGGAACCGGATGGAGGAGCGTCTGCACTCTTTGTCACGACCGGATTTTCGGGATATAAATTCCCAGAAAAACGGCCTGTGTGCTCACCAGCCCCAGGATTACTGTTAGCTGATGAGGTACCAACTTGATACAAGAAAATCCAAGCAAGTACAAAAATATGTAGTACAAGACCATTGAGGCCTAGGAGTACAACACTTGGTTTCTAATGGTAGAGGGTGGAAGCGGTTGGATACATCTGCGTCTATGGGACTCCATTTCCCACAAGAACAGCTGACCAGGATAACTCCTATCTTCGCGAGGCTGCACATGTCAACACGTAGGTTCCGAGGTTGTCACTGCGATGCTTATCTCCAACCAAGGAATCTGGCCAAGACAATAGCCAGGGACAAGCCAGTGAGTACGTTTGAATGTACTCGCAAACGTTAAGAACACGGGTACAATATATCAAACATGCTCCGGGTTAATTAGATGATCACACGTCTGTCACGAAATATGCGAAGGACCATGATGCACACATATGGTTAAAATATTCTAAAGTAAAATACTGGGTGCCAAACGAGGGTCTAAATGACTCCTCGAGAGGAAACTGCAAGAATAGTAATGCTGGTGCCAAACGAGGGTCTGAATGACTCCTCGAGGGGAAACTGCAAGAATAGTAATACTGGTGCCAAACGAGGGTCTGAATGACTCCTCGAGAGGAAACTGCAAGAATAATAATGCCGCAGTCGGGCGTCGGGGCGACACCACATAAAGGGCTTATAAGAGTTAAATGAACAACAAGCATGCCGCAGTCGGGCGTCTGAGCGACACCACAGAAAGGGCTTATAAGAGAATAATCACAGTGAGTATCCAGGAGGTAGAACCATCCCAGGGATACTAAAAAAGAATACATAATATAAATGGTTAGTCCAGAAATAATTCATATGTGCCATAATCATAAACAATATTTAGTTAAGTCGTTTCTCCATCCGAAAACCGATAATATGGTCTAGCCGAAATGTATCTCCATCCGAATACCGTTACTGAGCTGTAGCTAAATCATTCTCCATCCGAAAACCGTCACTGAGTTCTAGCTAAACCGTTCTCCATCCGAATACCGTTACTAGTTTCAACTCAGACTGAGGTCTTTACTCAAGAACATGACTATCCAACAGGATATATCCTCTGCAGAGGGAGTACCATTTTCCCACGAGTGACGGGTTTACTTAGTCCATCGGGACTAATTCCGTCTACGGCCTTTTAATCGAAAACACGCCTGACCTGCACACACCAGCTTAACTCACCGGTGTCTGGAATCACCCACGACACCTGCCAAGAAAAACTCTAAGTGGGGAGGCTACAACCTCGACGTAGCATGGGATCACAAAATTTATAACGCGCGCATACTAGGGGAGCTACCCCCCTCGGCTCCAACCGGAAACACCCATGCCCCCGGACCAGGTGGCATGCCTACCGGTGGCCTCCGGTATCTTCCACCATGGCCTCTCTGTACGGTGTGTGCTTTGGTAAGGGGTTGACAACTTACTGAACCATACCCTGTCCCCTGCAGGGACAAGTGGTGGTACCAACAAATAAGGAAGCTATTGATCAAGACTCGATCTACAACCGACTCAGGTGGTCCAAGAATCCTCCAACAATATTACCACTAGTGAAATAAATCACCACTCCTCAAGCCTCACCATGCCATGCCGGACATACTCGTCTCGACGAGGGACTAGGGACAAGCTCGTGTCTACCCAAGACCACGACTTTCCCGGCTTCCTACCGGTATGCATGAGAAGCTCACGAGGATGATCCAAATCACTAATGTATCCATTGCTGACCACAACACAACTCCAAAGTGCACTCATGCACGAGACTATATCGATACATAAAGCCAACGCATATACCAAGTCAAAAGGTGTTGTGATCGCACCAGAACACCACAACAAAATATTATGCCAGAGTTCAGAAATGCTTGCCTTCAAGAGTATGCAAAGGATGCACTTTTTGGAAGCTTTCCCTTTTCTCCAAAATCCTATTTTGCAAAATATACAAATAACAAATATTTCAAACACAGTACCAAAAGTTGTCTCAAATTTTTTTGAAATAAATCTTAAAATAAACTAGATGAAATTTGAGAGAGGTAGGAAAAAGAATCAACTCGTTTGGAGTTTTATTTTAAAAGTTATAGCTGGTCAAAGTCTGGTCAAACTCTGTTTTTAAATAAAACCAGAAAAGAAAACGATTCAGAAGAAAATACGCTTTCGCAGTCGAGGAGACGCACTCGGGAGTTTGCGCCTTCCCTTAAACAGAGAGAGAACGGTCGCGCGGGTCACTGACAGTGGGTCCAGAGGGCCCACTGGTCAGGTTTGACCGTTCTTCCCTCCTTCTCCTCTCTTCTGCCCGACGAGAGCGAGGCTCCGGCGATCGCCGTCGACGAATGGCAGCACCTCACGGGCATCCAAGGGCGGGGATGGAACGGCTAGATTGAGGCGGTCCCCTAGGTGGTTGTTGGGTCGTCGGAGGTGGAAGGAGTCGCCCGCGGCGAGCTCCGCGGCGGAGAGAGGCTACGGTGGCGAAGTGCTTTTTGTGCTCCGGTGGTCCCCGATCGAAGTTGGGTAGCTGGGCAGCTCCGCAAGGACCAGAGGGAGCTACTGGTGGTGCTGGTTGGGCGAAAGGGTGGCTGGTTGCGACGAATCGCACCGGAGCTTAGCGGCGGCCGAACTGACCGGAGTTGGAGAGGACGGTCCTCTCCGGTCAATCTACTGCTAGGGGAGCTCTACCGGGATAGTCTGATGTCGCCTGAGTGCTCGGAGAGGCTCGGGGTTCCCTTTAAATAGGCGCTTGAGGCTGGCTCCCGTGGTGGCCGAGGATAAGATCGCCGGCGACCACTTTCCTGTAGTGGCAGGGCATCGTGGCGGCGACGAAAGCGTTCCGACGAGCATGAGGATAAGCACGAGCTATTCCCAGGGGCAGCTGGCGCGCTGGCGTGGTTTGGGCGGTGCCGAACATGGCAGAGGCCACTGCCGACGCCGGCGTGCTGCCAAGGGCGCGGCCAGCGGCGCAGCAGGGCGCCAGAGATGCCGTGGAGCAGGGAGCGGGCTAGTGCGCGGTTCAGCGATGCAGTAGGGGCCAGGGACAGGTCGCGTCGAGTGCGGCAGTGCGGCGTGTCGGCTCAGTGCGCGCGCGTGCCCAGAGCACGCACGGCACCTTCTCGACGAAATGCCAGTGCGATCTAGAGTGCGAGGGTGGAGCTGGCAAAGAACAGAACAAGGGTAGGGGTGGCTAGGAGTTCAGTGGACAAGGTTGCTGGGTCAGTGGAACAAAATCACAGTGCAAACAAAGAACTCATGCCAAAACAGACTGTGCACACCAGGTGTTCGACAGAATGCCAGATGCACTTAGGCAACTCTTGGAGTGGCCAAAATCTCCAGATCAGTGTCTCTTTAGATGCAGGAGATGGTGGTAGGATTAGTTTGGCAAAAACAAAAAGTTGATAGTGCAAGAATTTGAGGAAACCAGTTTTGGGCAGAAACTAAAGGCTGACATTGCATGCACCAAAAATATGCCAATTGGGTTCAATCCCCTGGACTTAAGGGTTTTGAAGGGAGGGCTACAAGTAGGAAAAAGCTCAAGGTTACTAGAGCAAAGAAAAATAAAGTTGCAGTACAAATCACCAATTTGGACCAGAATGCAAAAGAGGTTGATCCACTCAAATTTTTCAAAGAACATCACTGGGTTTTTGCTTGAAGATGAATTGTATGCATCCACTGACATCTCCAAACACTTGGAAGAATTTTTAAAGAAATATTTAAATGGGTTGTAGTGCAAAAGTGCCCACTGGACCAGATTGGAAAAGTTGGTGTAGAGCTCAAAATCTCCAATGGCCAAAAGGTATTTTTGCATAAAAGTGATGTGGAAACACCACATGACACTCCCAAATTTTGGTGGAAATTTTGAATGCATTTGTCAAAAGGTTGCAGTGCAAAACAGGCTCCAAATGCAAAAGAAATCATTTTAAAGGAATAAAGCTTTGAGGAAAAATAAATCTTGCAAAATTTAAATCCACTGATGGGGAATTGTTTTATAAAAGAGAGTATTCAAGTCCAATAATACTTTTGAAGGGTTTTTTTCCCACTAGAGGCAAAAATCCAAAATCACAAAAGGTAAAACTTGACAAAAATGGAAAAGTTTTATTTCTTGGCAACATTTTAATAGATAAAACAAGGCCAAAATTTTGGGGTGTCACACTCTTATTATATTTTTAAAATGTGATAAAGAAATCTTCAACACATTTGGTTCTCTTCGAGGGTTCTCGCATGTGATAATGGAAGTTGATTGCATGGAACACTCGCCACAATTCTCGCTTAATTATGGCTCATATCCTGTTACAAATAGGAGCGCTCTGTAATATTTCCTCATTTTTTGTTATTCAGCATGTAAACAGGTCAGCAAACCTTGCGGCACATCTTTGTGCGAACCATGCTTGATGCACATTGAATGTGGCCGAGAGCTTGCTTGATGAAACACCTCGCTTCCTACTTCTCTTTTTGCGGGGTACCTCGCTTCCTAGTGACCAGTGTCTTGGCTGATCGTCCTAAGAATGCTTATATATGAATAAAGCTCTCTCATTTACCCGCAAAAAAGATTAAGCCATATTAATCGGAAAAGAGGGAGTATGGACTAGCACTACTTTTTGGTGTGTCCCGTCAACTCACAGAACGAGGAGAAGCTTGCAGGACAAGGTGAAGCTCGCTTACGCCTTTTGACTAATGCAACGTACCCTCGCCCAGGCGGTGGACATGCATCAGTTCATTCGGTGTCAGATTGCCAAAGGCATACACTGTAGTACCGAACATGCGGAGTACCATCATTGTTCGACTTCACGAAGAGGCGAAGAGCCAAGCGCAAGGTTTAGTAGTACGAGTAGTACTACTACTAGAACCGCATTGTGGAGCCTCTATACTTTTATTTTTTTTAATCTCTGATAAAGTACACGTTTATTCTGGAGAAGGGCGGAAAATGGCAGCCCAACATGTAATGATGATATCGATCAACCATGCTCGAATATATCTTGGCCTCCGTGCGAGCCCGTCTGTGTGTTCTCGCTACTCGTCTCTCTCAAGGAACGGCGGGTTGACCATTTTGCCGTCAATTGAGATCGGTTTGCTCACACTCCGGTCCCACATCACCAGTGCAGAACCGGCCTTTATCACCGGTTCGTAAGGGCCTTTAGTGCTAGTTCTGCAACCGGCACTATGGAGTGGAGACTAAAGGCCCCCCCGTTTAGTACTGGTTTGGCACGAACCGGTCCTAACGTGCCACCACGTGGCACGAGCTAGGATCCATCCAGTTGAAACTAATATGCGGTTTCTTTCATAAATGATATAATAACTCATCATCATCATCATCATCATATTATAAGCGTTCATAACACCACAGAAGCAAATCAGTCTTTGAGATTAAGTTCAGGACGAAGAACACGGACACGCATGAGAGGACAACAAGTACTAAGAGCATGATAACTAGCTAAATCACTCCTGCTGCTCTCTCTTAGGTAAAATAGCATAGAACATGTATAGCTCTCCTGATTCATCATATTGGAGCATGCAGATGAACCTGTCTCCTAATCGTGGGTTGCGCTTCTGATTGCTGCCCCCTAGTACTTCTCTGCGATCGTTAACAATTTTGCTCTAATCTTTCACTATAAAGCATTCACCGCTTTCAGAAATCCTGAATGCAGTCATGTGCACTGTAGGATATCTTGGCCGTAAGCTAACAATTGACATGCGACCTTTAGTCTCGATCCACTGAGGCACAACTATCATCGGGAGTCCCTGTTGAAGAACATCGTATAGTAATTAATATACTTAGCAATGAAAGTTTAGCTTGAAAAATAATGTATGCAAAAGATGCACTGAGGACTAATAGTAAAAATCTTACCATCTTTCCTAAATACATGTGACCGTAGTTCAATACGATCACTATTGGTCGCACGTTTTGAGTACTAAGATTTTCAAATTCAGGAAAATGATTTCTCTTAACAGCATCAAGATCCTCAAGCCATGAAACATAATGACTTATCTCCTCGCAGTTTAGTTCAGCTCTAGGAGAGTAGTAGGTCCTGTCTACCAAGCGTCGGCCATGTTTGCTTGAATGGAAATAAGCTGTCAATAGAAATTAGTTGTGAACTATTTTTGAATAAACAATATCAAAGACATAAATATGGTTGAGAAACTCACATAATGGTAGAACTGGAGGCGTCTGCACATCGACCCAGATGTCTCTATTACCTTCAATATCATCTTCCAGACGAATATCAAAGGTGATAACCATATCAGGCTCAAATGCATAAGCCTTGCATAGTGCTTGCCAAGTTTTGCATTCAAAATAGGTGTACGTGTCTGCATTGTATAATTTGACGTTGAAAGTATAACCATGCTCGGTCTTCAGGTAAACTCTCCTTACCTCCATAGTTTCCATAGCACTGAAACCTATCTTATCCAAGAAAAAAATTCTTGCATGGCAGGGGATGCGCTAGTAAAATAGTGAAAATTTAAAATTATAAGATGAAGCAAATGAAGCATATATAAGTCATGCTTAATTACGAAAAAAAGACTTGTCATTGTGACTTACTGTATCCACTTCGAAGGTCTCATCCAGCTTGATGCTGAAGCGCCTATCATCAACAAGGAAATTTATGTCGCACAGGCCGCGCTGGTCTTCACAGAATTCGCACTTAATGAAATCTTTTTCGTCGTCAGACGACATTTCCTATGTTCATATAGGTGAAACATTAAACACTTACTAGTTTTATTAATTCAACTAATTCAACTACTTCTATTAGTTCAACTAGTTCTATTAATTCAACTAATTCAACTAAGCATTTAATAAAAATAAACGTGTTCTATTAATTTTCTTACTAAAATAAAGTAGCTAGTTCCATATAGTAATATTTTAATTAGATCATCAAATCTCAGATATCTAAATTTTCTTACTAAAAATAAACTAGTTCTATTAATTCAACTAATTCAACTAAGAATTTACTAAAAATAAACTAGTTCTATTAATTTTCATACTAAAATATATAAAGTAGCTATATATATAGTAATATTTTAATTAGATCATCAAATCTCATATACCTAAATTTTCTTACTAAAAATAAACTAGTTCTACTAATTCAACTAGTTCAACTAAGCATTTACTAAAAATAAACTAGTTATATTAATTCAACTAGTTTAAATAATCTCATATACCTAAATTTTCTTACTAATAAGAAACTTGTTCTATTAATTTTCATACTAAAAATAAACTAGTTATATTAATTCAACTAGTTCAAATCTCATATATATACCTAATTAATATCTAGCTAATTCATCTAAAATTGACATTAATATTTAACATCTTTTCCATATAATTCATCTAACATTAACATTCTAACATTCTTATCTACGTAATTTATCTAACATTAATCTAAACAACAGAAAAAAGAAAATAAGTAATAACAATATGTGTGTGTGTATGTGTGTGTGTACGAGCGGGGGCGGCGGCATACGGGCGGCGCCGCGAGACGGCGATGCAACGGGGACGGCGCGACGACGAGCGGCAGGCCGGGGGCGACAGCGCGATCGAGACGGCGACGTGGTACGGGGCGGCGGCGACGGGCGGCGGGGGCGACGGCGGTGACGGCGACGACGGGCGGTGAGGGCGACGGCGGTGACGGCGATGACGGGCGGCGGGGCGACGGCGCGCGGCGGGGGCGGCGAGGGCGGCGGCGATGTCGCGTGAAGTAGTTGGAGAAGAAGTGGTGGTCGATGAAACTTAATTTTTCGTAAGTGCCATATATATAGGAGGGGCCTTTAGTACCGGTTGGAGCCACCAACCGGTACTAAAGGCCAATTTTCGCCAGGCCAAGGGGCGGGAAACTGCCCCTTTAGTACCGGTTCGTGGCTCCAACCGGTACTAAAGGCCCCCCTTTAGTACCGGTTGGAGCCACGACCCGGTACTAAAGGTGTGCACTTGCGCAGGAGCGGTGCGGGCAAGTTTAGTCCCACCTCGCTAGCCGAGGGGCGCCCGCACCAGTTTAAAAGCCCCGGCGCGGCTGCTGTCTCAAACTCCTCTCTATAGCAGGCTTCTGGGCCTAACTGTGGCGCGCTACCCGTTGAGCCTGCTGGCCCTTCTAGGCCTATATTTGCAAACCCTAGGGTTGGCAGGCCCAGCGGGCAGCGCCCCAATAATTTTTTATATAATTTTCTTCTATTTATTTCCGAGTAATTTTTTTTGCTGTATTTAGTTTCTTTGTGAATATGAAAAAATTATATAGTTTTTCTCCTTTTCTGCATTATTTATTTTCTGCTATTCATTTCGTAGTGATTTTCAATTTCACCGTCATTTAGCTCTCTAAAAAATCGGTAAATGACTGAAAAATAGTAAATGATGTCAGAACATGTTGGAAATTGATGACGTCGCTTTGAAAGATGCATACTGAACGCAAAAATAGGCTGGAGTTCAAATAAGTTTAAAAAACATTGAAGTGCCCGTGTAACAGATGAGTTCTCATCCGAAACCCTGATACTCCGAAAGAGATTGTCCAGTTTGTACACGAGGTGCGTCCAGTTTTCGCCATGACCCTCTCTACTCTTTTGCACATGCTATGCGGGCGAAATGATGATACCATGCCAAGTTCCAACGTTTTCAGAGTTCATTTTGTAATGATTTTCAATTTCACCGTCATTTAGCTCTCTAAACAAATCGGTAAATGACTGAAAAACACCAAATGATGTCAGAACGTGTTGGAAATTGATGACGTCGCTTTGAAAGATGCATAATGAACGCAAAAATAGGCTGGAGTTCAAATAAGTTTAAAAAACATTGAAGTGCCTGTGTAACAGATGAGTTCTCGTCCGAAACCCTGATACTCCAAAAGAGATAGTCCAGTTTGTACACGAGGTGCGTCCATTTTTCGTCGTGACCCTCTCTACTCTTTTGCACATGCTATGCGGGCGAAATGATAATACCATGCCAAGTTCCAACATTTTCAGAGTTCATGTTGTAGTGATTTTCAATTTCACCGTCATTTAGCTCCCTAAACAAATCGGTAAATGAGTGAAAAACAGCAAATGATGTCAGAACGTGTTGGAAATTGGTGACATCGCTTTGAATGATGCATACTGAACGCAAAAATAGGCTGGAGTTCAAATAAGCTTAAAAAACATTGAAGCGCCCTTGTAACAGATGAGTTCTCGTCCGAAACCCTCATACTCCGAAAGAGATTGTCCAGTTTGTACACGAGGTGCGTCCAGTTTTCGCTGTGACCCTCTCTACTCTTTTGCACATGCTATGCCGGCGAAATGATGATACCATGCCAAGTTCCAACATTTTCAGAGTTCATTTTGTAGTGATTTTCAATTTCACCGTCATTTAGCTCCCTAAACAAATCTGTAAATGACTGAAAAATAGCAAATGATGTCAGAACGTGTTGGAAATTGATGACGTCGCTTTGAATGATGCATACTGAACGCAAAAATAGGCTGGAGTTCAAATAAGTTTAAAAAACATTGAAGTGCCCGTGTAACAGATGAGTTCTCGTCCGAAACCATGATACTCCGAAAGAGATTGTCCAGTTTGTACACGAGGTGCATCCAGTTTTCGCCGTGACCCTCTCTACTCTTTTTCACATGCTATGCGGGCGAAATGATGATACCATGCCAAGTTCCAACAGTTTCAGAGTTCATTTTGTAGTGATTTTCAATTTCACCGTCATTTAGCTCTCTAAACAAATCGGTAAATGACTGAAAAACAGCAAATGATGTCAGAACGTGTTCGACATTGATGACGTCGCTTTGAATGATGCAGACTGAATGCAAAAATAGGCTGGAGTTCAAATAAATTTAAAAAACATTGAAGTGCCCGTGTAACAGATGAGTTCTCGTCCGAAACCCTGATACTCCGAAAGAGATTGTCCAGTTTGTACACGAGGTGCGTTCAGTTTTCGCCGTGGCCCTCTCTACTCATTTGCACATGCTATGCAGGCGAAATGATGATACCATGCGAAGTTCCAACATTTTCAGAGTTCATTTTGTAGTGATTTTCAATTTCACCGTCATTTAGCTATCTAAGCAAATCGGTAAATGACTGAAAAGTAGCAAATGATGTCAGAACGTGTTGGAAATTGATGACGTTGCTTTGAATGATGCATACTGAACGCAAAAATAGGCTGGAGTTCAACTATGTTTTAAACACATTGAAGTGCCCGTGTAACAGATGAGTTCTCGTCCGCAACCCTGATACTCCGAAAGAGATTGTCCAGTTTGTACACGAGGTGCGTCCAGTTTTCGCCGTGACCCTCTCTACTCTTTTGCACATACTATGCGGGCGAAATGATGATACCATGCCAAGTTCCAACATTTTCAGAGTTCATTTTGTAGTGATTTTCAATTTCACCGTCATTTAGCTCCCTAAACAAATCTGTAAATGACTGAAAAATAGCAAATGATGTCAGAACGTGTAGGAAATTGATGACGTCGCTTTGAATGATGCATACTGAATGCAATAATAGGCTGGAGTTCAAATAAGTTTAAAAAACATTGAAGTGCCCGTGTAACAGATGAGTTCTCGTCCGAAACCCTGATACTCCGAAAGAGATTGTCCAGCTTGTACACGAGGTGCGTCCAGTTTTCGCCGTGACCCTCTCTACTCTTTTGCACAAGCTATGCGGGCGAAATGATGATACCATGCCAAGTTCCAGCATTTTCAGAGTTCATTTTGTAGTGATTTTCAATTTCACCGTCATTTAGCTCTCTAAACAAATCGGTAAATGACTGAAAAACAGCAAATGATGTCAGAACATGTTGGAAATTGATGACATCGCTTTGAAAGATGCATACTGAACGCAAAAATAGGTTGGAGTTCAAATAAGTTTAAAAAACATTGAAGTGCGCGTGTAACAGATGAGTTCTCATCCGAAACCCTGGTACTCCGAAAGAGATTGTCCAGTTTGTACACGAGGTGCGTCCAGTTTTCGCCGTGACCCTCTCTACTCTTTTGCACATGCTATGCGGGCGAAATGATGATACCATGCCAAGTTCCAACATTTTCAGAGTTCATTTTGTAGTGATTTTCAATTTCACCGTCATTTAGCTCTCTAAACAAATCAGTAAATGAATGAAAAACAGCAAATGTTGTCAGAACGTGTTGGAAATTGATGACGTCGCTTTGAAAGATGCATACTGAACGCAAAAATAGGTTGGAGTTCAAATATAAAAAACATTGAAGTGCGCGTGTAACAGATGAGTTCTCGTCCGAAACCCTGGTACTCCGAAAGAGATTGTCCAGTTTGTACACGAGGTGCGTCCAGTTTTCGCAGTGACCCTCTCTACTCTTTTGCGCATGTTATGCGGGCGAAATGATGATACCATGCCAAGTTCCAACATTTTCAGAGTTCATTTTGTAGTGATTTTCAATTTCACCGTCATTTAGCTCCCTAAACAAATCTGTAAATGACTGAAAACAGCAAATGATGTCAGAACATGTTGGAAATTGATGACGTCGCTTGGAATGATGCATACTGAATGCAAAAATAGGCTGGAGTTCAAATAAGTTTAAAAAACATTGAAGTGCCCGTGTAACAGATGAGTTCTCGTCTGAAACCCTGATACTCCGAAAGAGATTGTCCAGTTTGTACACAAGGTGCGTCCAGTTTTCGCCGTGACCCTCTCTACTCTTTTGCACATTCTATGCGGGCGAAATGATGATACCATGCCAAGTTCCAACATTTTCAGTGTTCATTTTGTAGTGATTTTCAATTTCACCATCATTTAGCTCTCTAAACAAATCGGTAAATGACTGAAAAACAGCAAATGATGTCAGAACGTGTTGGAAATTGATGACGTCGCTTTGAATGATGCAGACTGAATGCAAAAATAGGCTGGAGTTCAAATAATTTTAAAAAAAATTGAAGTGCCCGTGTAACAGATGAGTTCTTGTCCGAAACCCTGATACTCCGAAAGAGATTGTCCAGTTTGTACACGAGGTGCGTCCAGTTTTCGCCGTGACCCTCTCTACTCTTTTGCACATGCTATGCGGGCGAAATGATGATACCATGCCAAGTTCCAACATTTTCAGAGTTCATTTTGTAGTGATTTTCAGTTTCACCGTCATTTAGCTCTCTAAACAAATCGGTAAATGACTGAAAAACAGCAAATGATGTCAGAACGTACTGGAAATTGATGACGTCGCTTTGAATGATGCATACTGAATGCAAAAATAGGCCGGAGTTCAAATAAGTTTAAAAAACATTGAAGTGCCCGTGTAACAGATGAGTTCTCGTCGGAAACCCTGATACTTCGAAAGAGATTGTCCAGTTTGTACACGAAGTGCGTCCAGTTTTTGCCGTAACACAAGAAGTCCGGAGTTGTAATAAGTTATTAAAGATAAAAAAGAGGCACAATGCTCGTTAATTAGCTTCAAGCCTTTCGGAATAGTGCAAACTGCACTGCACATAGCTCCATGCAGTCTACACTATTCCTCAAGGCTTAAAGCTAAGCAACGTGCAGATGAGCATTGCGCCTCTCCTTCATCATCTCTGCACTCAGGGCTTATAAACCGCTCCTAGTGCCTCTCTCTTCGCGAGGTGGGACTAAAAAACAGCTTACTAAGAAACTATAGTACCGGTTCATGGCACGAACCGGTACTAAAGGTGCCCGTGGGGCCCCAGCCTGACCACAGCATGACGCAGCATCATTAGTACCGGTTCGTGTCACGAACCGGTACAAAAGGTTGCTCACGAACCGGTACTAATGATCTCTGCCCGCCTAGCCGTTGGAACCGGCACTAATGGACACATTAGTGCCGGCTCAAAATCAAATCGGCACTAATGTGCTTCACATTTGACCTTTTTTCTACTAGTGCATGTCAGTGATATGCCAAGAAGAGGTGCGTTGACCGACTGGCCTGACGCGTACTTGGTTTTGCACCTTCATACTACTCCTCCATCCGTCACAGTTTACATGGCGCGCTTCATTATGATGCATTTCTCTCAATGCATTTCCACCACCAGAGAGACTTTAGACGCATTTGGTTTAATGCTCAATTAATTAGGGCGTGGTAACTGCAATCAAGTCCACAATTTTCTCTCGATGTACTACGGAGTGGAGTAAGTGCATGCATGTGTGTACCCGGGGTGGAAGCACTGCATGCATGTGTGTACACATTATTTCCTCTAGTAATAGACGCCGTGCTATAACTACCAATGCTATTTTTCAGGCCGATCGCTAGTCGCCTTGGTCCCAGAGATTTTTTTTTTTCTGAAGTGCACTCTATAAACAGTGACGGATTGAGTAGTATGAGCGGATTCAAAGAAGAGCGTATTGATGGTTGCTTCTTCCGAGCAACTTACAGTGGGAAAGGTGGGGCTTATGATTTGACTGCTCATTACTCACTATTAATGCGGCGCAACGACCGGGCTGAGTCTCCCATGCGGCTGTGCACTACCCCCTCGGTTCTTAAATATACTCCAGAGTATTTGTCTTTCTAGAGATTTCAACGGGTGACTACTCAAATATTTGTCTTTTTAGAGATTCAAATGGACTACTACATACGGATGTATATAGACATATTTTAGAGTGTAGATTCACTCATTTTGCTCCGTATGTAGTCACTTGTTGAAGTCTCTAGAAAGACAAATATTTAGGACCGGAGGGAGTACACATACGAAGCAAAATGAGTGAATCTACACTCTAAAATATGCCCATTTGAAATTTGTAAAAAGACAAATATTTAGGAACGAAGGAGTATAATTTTGTGCATGGCACATGGACCCGGACGCCGAAGAGGCTTCTGGCAATGCTATCAAGCTTCCAGCATTTGTTTACATAATTGACGTACTATACAAATAATTTTCCAGCGACATGAAATTGTACAATGGTGTGAGCTTTCAGCTTTTGTTTTGTGTGTCTTGCCATCGATGCTCTTTCGGAAACAATAAAAAAAACTAACTTCCTTGCTAATGCATCTCAATTATTAGCAGATCGGAGCAAATATTTACATCACAACTGAAGACAAAGTTGTGAGAAGTTGTCAAATTAAAATTGATCCATGCTTTCATTGGCAGCAACGTCCCCCAGCTCTGTCTAAATCAACAAGGCATGTTGGGAAAAAAGTAGTTGTGTGGAGCATGCAACATTCCGATCATTTTGTGCAGTTCCACTAAAATAGAGCTGAGCGTCCCTGTTCCAAAGATATTAAGTGTGATTACGATAATAGAGGACTGCTGATGAAACAATAAACACACAAATAGAAGCCGGTCACCTTTGCAGTCTCTCTTAAGACTAACTAGTTGGAGAAGATTAGGCTCGGAGTTGGATGAGGAGGATAGAGCAAAACCAATCTCCCTTTGTGCAGTCGCACTGAAATGTAGAGACGTTGCCCGTGTGACATTTTGGTAGAACTGCACAAAACACTCTTAAGAAAAAAGTGATTTGTGCAGTTCACCAAAAGGTCACAATAGCAACGAGGTGAAATGGATAGCCCTGTTTGCAAAAAAGAGGTAGAAAGGAAACAATTACTAGCCAATAACAGTCGATGACACATGCGACGACAAAAAAGAAGCATATTCCTTGTCCTAAGGGAAGATAACAACACAGTTGTGTTTGTATAAATCGGTGTGAGGACGAGATTGCAATATGGAAAGTATGCCGGAAGAGCTACGTTTTGGGCAAAGAACTATGGAAGATCCACATGCACCGATGTGGGAAGACGGGTAGTGGAGCAAGGCCGGAGGGGATACATAGAGGTCATCGGGATGTAACTAAGTGAGCGGCGGCGGGCGGAATCTGCCCATACTGCGGCAGCGAGCAGATGGCGTAGGCCCTACCGCGCCAGAGCTTGGTCAGAGAGAACGACGTGTACCGCAGATCGGGACGTGCTGCCTCGGCGCCGTCGAACGGAGAAACAATGCACGTCCTCCCTTTTCGCCGGCGGACGCGATGCGGCCGGATCAGTGACCAACAGTGAGAGGGAGAGAGAGGCCACCGCAGCCTTGTGTGAGATAATCTGAAGTGAGACAAACCAGGCAGGCAGGCTCCATTGTATATAGTGGAGCGGACTACCTTTTTCTCCATAAAAATCGTTTTATATTCTGTGTACGTGCCATTGAGCGATATAACTTTATTTAAAAATAACGCGCCAATGCATCAAGTCGAACTTTGTTTCGTGCACGCGTGGTACACGACCTCCGTAGGTAAACAACCGCTACACGCGTTCAAATTAGCACGTGGGCTGCCATTTTGTACAGAAATGAGCTCCACCGTGTACCCGCGCGGGTGTGGCTAGGCACGAAGCATGAGTACGTGCACGGTGCACCTATTCTCTTCTTGTATACGTACACCACCTACGTGGGGTTGTGTGAGAGAGATACAAACGTAGAGAGATATAGTGTGTGGGTTCGTGAGAGTTTTTGGGGGGGGGGTCAATCAAAAAATGTAACATATGCAATGTGTGTGAAATAGAGTCCTCGATATATCATATATATAGAGGGGGCGATCCACGAGAAGAGAGTGGAGGTATCATCGGCTTGAGGTCTCCATAAAATCGAAGAGAGGGACGACGTGTGTGTGCGCGCGCGCGATCGATAAAGAGTGCCATCGAATTTGTGTGTGCCCACGTCAAAGATATAGAGTGGCTGGCCTACTGGAACGTGAGAGGGGACAGGTGCAGTTTGTCTCTGTGGCATGGATACCTACCTACAACGCTCGACTATCGGTGTGTGGTGGGGGGATGCCTAATTAACTATAGACGTACAATGGTTGGTATATGTGTGGAGGAGGAGAGAGGCCTACCTCATGTATTAAGGGAGATCGATCGGCATCCATGCATATGTGTAGGAGAGGAATAAGGTTGGGAGAGAGACATAGCTAGAGTGTTGGAGGGGGTGGTAGTGGAGTTGCTTCTAACAAATGGTGGGATAGGCTTGCTAGACAACCGGAGGGCACGCCTGCAATATCAATAAGAGAGGGGATGGCTGCCTGTCTGTGCACGTGCGTGTGAGAGACGGGTCAGGAGGCATGCACGAATGATGAGGGGGGCGATATGGCTGTGGTAAGCAGACATAACTACATAGGAAGATCAATCGTCCTTTGTCATAGAAAGAAGAGAGATAGCTTGTGAGGTACGTCGATCAATGGGGGGTAATAGTTAAACTTGACCTAGGTATATGTTGGGAGATCGATCGGTATACATGCATGTGTGTGTTAGAAGCAAATGAGGCACGGGGAGAATGATAGAGAGAGAGGGATGCATCTAGGAGGTGGTGCGAGAGTCATACTATATCGAGGGGGAAGGAGTGTGCGAGTACGAGATCGATGAAAAGAGTGGTGGGAGTGAGGCATGGACGGTGATAAGAGAATAGGGGGAGCTTGTGTTTGTGCTAGGCACACCTGGCTAGAGAGGCATATCGATCAATGTGTGCCGTAAAGAAGGAGCTGGGGGCCTACACACACCATGGGTGAACGACCTAAAGTGAAAAGACGAATTTGCGCGATGGAGCTAGAGAATGCTGAGGGAGGGTGAGAGGGATGCGGGCGTGCGCATGCACGAGAGAAAGCTAGCGCTAGCTACAAAGATAGGAGGATTGTGTGGGTGTAAAAGACGAATAGAGATCATACTTCATCATAAAAAGCGAATTCGGATATTTGAAGAATTTATCATAGTGTTTTAAACCGACGCATGTGTGAATATATATATTGGTGATACACATGGTGTGGTTATGAAAATGTTATACTACATAAAATATATTTTATCTCTACTCTTATAAAAAACGGAGTTGTTGATGCTGGTGTGCCTGCCATCCTGCAATATAGGCCATCCGATTTATATCTGATGGATAGGAAGGAAACTATGGCAATTTTGAAAAAGATACCCACACCCCTCTCCATATTTGCAAATTAGGCCTCCCCTTGATCATGTTGATGTTCTGTGGAACACATGGGCATCTTGCTAGTACTACGTATAATATATAGAACATTGATCATAATTTGGGCTAATGTGTGGCTTTTGCAGCTCAGGTCTAAATACTTGTCATAATGTAGGGGGCAGGGCACTATATTATGTGTGATAAACACGTTGTACGTATGGAACATGGTTTAGATTATGAATATATAGTTAGTACATCAAATGTACTATTATTTGGAATCAACATCAAGTGTATTCAAAAAATAGAATTCGAGTTCATGTAGTACACATAGTTCATATCTATCTGTATAGTAATCATGTGGTGTGTTATTAAGGTAATACACGAATGATGGTTGAAGTTGGCAACTATCTTGATTGTAAATTCTTATTGAAATAGAGAAACGAATTCAAATTCAGTTCAAATTGCGGCGGTAGCATAGACATTTGGAATGCACTAAAATGTTGGTATGAGTAGGTTACATGCATTATACAACAAGCGAAAAAAATTAATTGGACATAACATGGATTCATACTCCCTCCTTCCATCTATATAGGGCGTAATGCGTTTTTTAAGACCGCCTTTGACTATTGACAAGATTAATAGTACATGACATGCACAATGTGAAAATTATATCATTGAAAGCCTTTCACACACGAATTTAACGGTGTGCTTTGTGTAAGTTGCATGTCATATATTATTGCTCTAATATTTGGTCAAAGTTAGCATCGAAAAACGCATTAGGCCCTATATAGATGGAAGGAGGGAGTAGCTTTGAATAGCATTTTTATAGTAAAACGGGGCAAGACTCTCTCTTTATGTGGTGTGAATAGTTTTATTTTTTTTGTTTTCTTTTTGGTTGAGGGAAGTGCGAATTGATTTGGTACGTAGAAGTACAATATTACACGTTAGGCTTGTCCCTAAAATTCAACCCGCGCCTTGTTATATCCCGAAAATTCAGATATCGTGCTCCTAAAATTGGCGCCTTCACAACCCGCTCCTCGCTATCCGAAAATTAAAACGCGCGCGAAAACTCCCTCCAGCTGCCAAATCTCGACACGCGAAATCCCCCTTCTAACCCTGAGCCGAAAGGGCCGCTAGTTCAAATCGGTGGGGGGTACTTTTGTAACACACCCTGCATTTTGGACAAGCGCGTCCCTAAGTCATGGTTCACCCCCTCCCATCGCCTCCTTTTTACCATTCAAAATCCCAGGCCGCCATAACCTCTCCGCGAAACCCCACCCTCCTCCGTCCGCCACCTCACCACTGCCCAGTCGGAGCATCTTCCCCGATGACGTCGTCCACCGCAACAGCTCGACGTCCCCCGTCCACCTCCCCGGATGAGGATCCGTCGTCCATCTCGCCGTCCCGCCGGTTTAGCCGCCCCGTCCTCCACCTCCAAGGAGCTGCTCCGACGATCGCCTCGTCTATCGCGACTGCTCCATCCCCACAGTGCCGCCTTAACCTGCTCCACCGGAACCGCAGCATCCTCACCGACTCCTCGGACGAAGCCGAGGCCTACTCGGTGCCACCAAAGAGGTTGTACACTCATCGCATCGCACCTTCTCCTTAACTCGATCTCCCGGCGCCGATGGTGCTGCATCCCGCACCCCCATGGATAGCTACCTTGAAGCCGGCGCCGCGGGCGACATCTCCATGGTGGCTCTCCCCCAATGCGAGGCCCCTTCGGCGGCGGCGGCCATACCAGCCGGATCTGCTGCTGCTGCTCCGGCTCTCGCTCGCTCGCTCGCGTTGCTGCTGCTGCTCCGGCTCTCGCTCGCTCGCGTTGCTGCTGCTGCTCCGGCTCTCGCTTGATCGCTCGCTCGCCCAGCTGTTGCTGCTCCGGCTCTCGCTCGCTCGCGCTGCTGCTACTCTCCCCCTCGCTCGTGCTGCTGCTCTGCTCCGATTTAGCTACACTTCAGTCGACTGAATCGACTTTTGGGTCAGTCGATTTTCAGGGGGTGGGGGGCTCACCGGAGTTAAGGAAGAACCACCCGCAGCGGGGACAGGGGCTCGCCGGAGAGGTACCCTCTATCTATCTTAGGGTTCAGGGTGGGGGCGGGGGCCTAGAGGGCTGGCCGGAGCGGCGACGGACCGGCGGTGGAGAGTTGTTTCGGGGCGGCGAGGCGACGCTGGGGCCGGCGGTTCGGCCGGTGGTGGATGGCGGCTCAGGGGGTGCAGGTTGAAGATGAACTGCAGGCCCTCCCTAAACTACATGTCAAGTGCCTCTCTGCTACCATTGCGTTCAGTTTCGACAGTAACATTCAGATTCCACAGTAAATTTCAGTTTCGACAGTTAAGTTCAGAGTCAACAGTTTTTACGTCATCTGCTGTAGTCAGGTGGTTTTTGGTGATGTAAATTTTACATCCATCTTACATCATCTATTGGAGATGCTATTCGAATCCCACTTGAGATTGACGATGTCTGTCTTGTGCTGCTTCAGCCTTGACGTCTTATGGCTCACCAGAGTTGCTCCAACGACACAACGATCCATCACAACAGAGCAGTGCCCTGGACGCCGTCTACAGATTCCTCAGATCTTCCTCCACACCTCCGACAGCCACCTCTGCCTCAACTTCTTCAGCGACCAATCCAATGATGCTGAGGTCGACACGACTACGGCAAAGAGGTTGTACCCTTGTTGCATCACTTATTACTATACATTCATGTCGATCCATTAGGGCTATTTTGGTTCAACGGAAAAACATAGCAATAGGGAATTTTCCAATGGCACTCTACCATTCAATTATTCATGCATTTTGTTGAAAGGAATGAAGCAAAATATCCACCTGGACCTACTTTTCAAAATCCTATGCATGAAAACAAGACCAAGTGCATTAGTGGCAGAATAACATTCTAACTGTACACGCTTTCATATGGTTCCACTTCATTCTGGCCATGTTTCTTTGCATTCCTCTGCTCTTCCAATTCCTGTAAACCAAACACCCAAGTTGACAGAAATCTTGTGTCTACAAATGCTCTGTTTACCATGTGCATTCCTATCCTATTCCGGTGTTTTTTCTATCCCTGCGTTTTTAGAATCATGCAAGCCAAATGAGCCCTTACAGAATTACTTCAGTTACAGGTAGGTGTCGAAGGGAACTTTGTTTGGTTTGTCCTGCTCCTACCGTGACGTCGTCCACCTCACCTGAGCTGCTCCATCGACAGAAACATCCACCAAACTAGACATCACGACTCCTGACCGTCTTTCGCCGCCTCAGATCTCCTTCCCTGCCGCCGGCACCCACCGCAATGGCATCACCATCATCGACTCAGCAGATGAACCTGAGGAGTACACGGGTCCACAAGAGAGGTCACACTCTTTTGTTTCTGCTTATGTTATGCATTGCTTAAAATTACCTGCTACTTTATCGTCCTGTTCACCTCTTGGACTCCAAGTCAGGTCCAAATTAATGTTCAAACTTGAGTTCTCAATTAGTTGTGGGGCACATATCGAGGAAGCAATGAATAGTATCTCTGTCTAATATCTGGTTCACCTAGGGTATGCCTATGTTGTTCATCTTGGGTGGGAAACAAATAGTAAAGCAAGCATTTGTCTTTTTATTAAATTAAAGCAATCATCAGCCTACTATCATTATTTTTGGATCCATCCTCTGGTTGTTACCATCACTCTAAATTTCTGCATGCTCTCCTTACATAATCTCACCATATTTTTTTCGTATGCATGTCAGATATTGTACACAGTCATGCTGAACATGTAGAGAAAAAGAGAAGAGTTTTGCGCGGCAATACAATGTCATGTAGACATCGCTCCATGGTGAGTTCAATGGCAAACCCTCCCCACCCCTCTCCAGATTGTAATCCAGAGGAAGATATCTGTTCTGAGGCGGATTCGGACGCCGCTGACCACTCCTATTTACCCCCCAAGGTGTTTGCTCTACCTTGGCATGATGATGTTAGTCATATCATGCATATGTTGCCTTGCAGTGCCTACTTTTGACATCATATATGTCATCTGCTTAGTTTAGACATGTTCTGTAATGCCACGTGTTTAGTTTCTATATCATATATGGGAATTATGCAGTCTCATGTCTTTTAGCCAGCCATAATATATGTGAAATGTGCAATGCCATCCTGTTTAACCAGGCATCATATATTTGAATGATATCTTCCCCATCCTTTTCTTCATTACATTTCCATTTGTCGACAGTGTTTTTACATTAAACTACTCTTCCTGTGAATCAGCCATTTGGGTGGGAGATTCAAAAATCTGGAGTGAAAACAAGGCCTTCAGAGCAGACAGTGCTACCTGTCAAAGCAGATCTCTTGTTGGGTCCCGATAGCTTCTCAGAGATGGATTTAGAGACAGATGACCAGTCCTATTCCCCCACCGAGGTGTATGCTCTAACTTGGCACGGTTATACTGCTGATATCATGCATATGGTGTCTTGCATTGCATAGTTTAGACATCATATACACAATATTCAACACCATGTTCTTAGTTCAGACATCATATCTAATGCCCTCTATTAGCATATAAATCACATATGTGAATTAAATGATGCGATCCTGATTACTTAGATAACATGTAGGTAAATTATGTCATGTGATCCTTTTTAGTTATTCATCATATCTTTGAATTATGTTATGCTATGCTATCTAGTTTAGATAGACATCATATATGTGAAATTATGTCATGCTATCCGTTTTAGTTAAACAATATACATGTCAACTATTTCATGTCCTCTTTTTTCCACACTATCTATTGCATCTGTCTCTCATACAATGTCTGTACATTCAACTATGTTTCCTGTTTATCAGCCATTTGAATTGGAGCGAGTGATGCCAGTATCTAGTGGACTAAAAACACGGTCTTCAAATAAAACAGTGCTACCTCTTGGTGGAGATAGCACCCCGGTTGTACATGCACGAGAACCAGCCCTACCACACATAACCCAAACTCTCGCAGATTGTACCGCTACTGTGAGGGATAGAGAACCAGCTTCACCCAATCTAACACCAACCCCAGCAGATAGTAACCCAGTTCCTGTTGACACAGCACCATCTCCACCACAGAGCTCCCAAACAAGAGCAGTTAGTAAGGCAGCTCCAGTGCCCAAAGGGCCAGTACTACCACGGCGAACCCCAACTCCACCAGTTAGTACGCCTATTCCTGTGGAGGAAGCACAACCAGCTACTCATATTTAGCATCTATCACAAAAATCTGGAGTGAAAACAAGGCCTTCAGAGCAGACAGTGCTACCTGTCGAAGCAGATCTCTTGTTGGGTCCCGATAGCTTCTCAGAGATGGATTTAGAGACAGATGACCAGTCCTATTCCCCCACCGAGGTGTATGCTCTAACTTGGCACGGTTATACTGCTGATATCATGCATATGGTGTCTTGCATTGCATAGTTTAGACATCATATACACAATATTCAACACCATGTTCTTAGTTCAGACATCATATCTAATGCCCTCTGTTTAGCATATAAATCACATATGTGAATTAAATGATGCGATCCTGATTACTTAGATAACATGTAGGTGAATTATGTCATGTGATCCTTTTAGTTATTCATCATATCTTTGAATTATGTTATGCTATGCTATCCAGTCTAGATAGACATCATATATGTGAAATTATGTCATGCTATCCGTTTTAGTTAAACAATATACATGTCAACTATTTCATGTCCTCTTTTTTCCACACTATCTATTGCATCTGTCTCTCATACAATGTCTGTACATTCAACTATGTTTCCTGTTTATCAGCCATTTGAATTGGAGCGGGTGATGCCAGTATCTAGTGGACTAAAAACACGGTCTTCAAATAAAACAGTGCTACCTCTTGGTGGAGATAGCACCCCGGTTGTACATGCACGAGAACCAGCCCTACCACACATAACCCAAACTCTCACAGATTGTACCCCTACTGCGAGGGATAGAGAACCAGCTTCACCCAATCTAACCCCAACCCCAGCAGATAGTAACCCAGTTCCTCTTGACACATCACCATCTCCACCACAGAGCTCCCAAACAAGAGCAGTTAGTAAGGCAGCTCCAGTGCCCAAAGGGCCAGTACTACCACGGCGAACCCCAACTCCACCAGTTAGTACGCCTATTCCTGTGGAGGAAGCACAACCAGCTAGTCGTATTTAGCATCTATCACATTTGATGTTGTTAAATCGTATGTGCGTATCTTCCCATCTTGGAAATATTATACTGAAGATGAAGGAAAATGCCAGTTGCAGGTGTTTGTCCAGGAGTTATGTGTAAGTAATGTTATTCATGGCAATTACTTTGCTTTGTCCCATACATCCTACCTCCATGATGGTTATAATACAGCAAATTTTCCCATTTTTCTCTATAGAGAAGGACCGATTTGGAAACTCAGGATGAGGTAATCTGTGCTAATACCTCTGCTATCTTCAAGAATGCTTGGTGGCAGTATCGAAATTACCTGAAGAAAACGTACTTCACCGGCAAAGAAACTCATCAAATTCCCTTACGTTCTCCTAAGACACATTTACTAGACGATGACTGGGAACGCTTTGTTCTGTACTGGTCCCGAACCAAGAATGTGGTAAGGTCTATGAGCTCATTTTCTATTTTTAAGTACTATATTCTTGCATCTTACTGTACTCTGTTCATGTAGAACAAGTGCCTAAACCTGAAGAACAACTGTTCTAATTTAAGATTCCATTGCTATCATAGTTCAAAAAAGTGCTAGGCATTAATTGTGCGTTTTGCCACCGCCTTGCGCTTTACTGACCAAGGCGCATGCTTATGCGCAGTTATGCACAGATTAAGCGTAGTTATGCGCAATGGGTTTTGCCAACGCCTAGAGCCTAGGCGCGCTTAAGTGCTCGCTTAGGCGCGCCTTTTTTAACTATGATTGCTATCATGCATACTGCTTTGCTCTTGTATCACTGTATTTACTCATACAAACTTATTTTTAAATTGAAGGATCCAATCGAAACTCCAATGGCACAGCAGGTATGTTCATGCATGTTTCTTTAATAGGCTTGCTCTTATCAATAGCTCTGTTGATTTCAATTTCAATTGTGTATACAGTTGACTTATCATATCATGCACATTACTAGCATCACAACAGAGCCAATAGTGTTGTTGTACATGTAGACCCGTGGTACCCATCTGAAATCTTGTTGTGCCGTGTAGTTTCCCACGCTTTATATTCTTTCACTGTTGCTTTGTCTTGATTTGGCAAGACAATGCAGTGACCATAGGACATAGATATATGTTTGTTTGATGCTTTTATTATGTACTAGTACCTGGCAATAGAAGACGTGGTAGTTTAATCATGTCCACCTTACTAATGAACTGGTTCACAGAAATGAGTTTCATATACTAGTACATGCTAAACCTGTTATGTGTCTGCTTGTTTCTTCTTTTAGAATGCTGACAGAATATTGGGGAAGAGTGCCTTATTAAGCAATGGTAAAGGAAGTAATGCAGATAAGGTGCAGGATAGTGACACATCCTTGTTGGTCTCCAACAAAGCTGATAAAACAGCTAAGGAAGACTATCTTGAAGACAGTGAGACAACCCCAAAGTCCTGTCTTGGTTTAGTGTTCGAGTTACTAGCCACTACCGCTTGCACAAGCTATTCAAACTCACTGTCTGAATCAATTCGGTTTCTTCAGTCTCAACTACAAGCTGAAAGACATCGATCAGCGATGCTGCGACAAGAAGCGGAAGGACTGCGGAAGTCCCTGGAGCATTCAGATGCATACTTTCTGGTGCAACAGCAAGCGTTGGAGGATTTTAGCGCCAAACAGGACAAAGCTAATAAGCTTGCCAAGCTTATTGCCAGCATGGTGGATACCCAGGATAACGTTTCTTGAGCTCTTCTAAAGTTGTTTCAGTTATGCTCTTGTTTTGCTGCCGCGTTTATTTGCACTGGTGGCCAATTTTGATGGCCAATATATGTAATATGCTGCTTTGTTCCCTATATTTGCACTGGTGGCGAACTTTGATGCCCAGTGGATGTAATATGTGTAATAGCGGTAATAGGCTAGTGTTAATTGCTTGCTTATTTATTTCCTTATATCTTGTTTAGTTGTTTGCTTGTAGTCACTGCAGTTCTTTTTCTATGTTTTTCTAGTGGCCACAATAACCTAATTTTGGAAACTAGGCCAGAATAATCATGGCAACACTCGGACTATTGTAACCATGGGCCTCCTGCGGGCCGTATGATCCATGGGCCTTCTACGGGCCGTAGGATCCATTAGCCTTCTACGGGCCGTATGATCCATGGGCCTCCTGCGGGACGTATGATCCATGGGCCTTCTACAGGCCATAGGATCCATTGGCCTTCTACGGACCGTACGATCCATGGGCCTTTTACGGGCCGTAGGATCCACGGGCCTTCTACGGGGCGTATCATCATTTCGCCAATCATGGGCCGTATTATTCGTGGAAAATAACGGGCCATTAATAGGCCGTATGTGATAACTCTATGAAAACAGCCCAACGGGTTTTTTACATGAAAACGGCCCAAGGTATTAACGGGCCACAAACGGGCCGACTGTAACCACAGGCTTAATTTGGCCCACAAGCAGAAAATGACAGTAACGGGCCGTAAGTAACCGAATGCTGGAAATGAGCCCAAGAATAAATGGGCCCTGAGAAAGCCAAAAGGTAACATGGGCTGGAAACGGCCCAACGGAATAATGGGCCGTTAATGGGTATGAAGTGATACACTGTTCATTACGGGCCAGTTTCACCACGTGCCGTTAATGGGTATAAAGTGATACACTGTTCATTACGGGCCAGTTTTACCACGGGCCGTTAATGGGCCGAGAGTTACAAAGGGCCTCATATGGGTCGAAAGACGTCATGGGCCATAAATGGGCCGGAAGTTAAAACGGGCTGGAATTATATTGGATGGCCCAGATGACGCTACTAGGCCTAATTCGGAGAGGCCGTAAACGGGCCCTGGGTTAGCGGGTTGTAAATGGGCTATATGCGAACAGGCCGTTAACAGGCTTGCCGTGGGCCGGCCCGCCGCCTTTTGTCCAAGTCAAACGGGCTGGCCTTTTCACAGGAATAGGCCTTTGTTGGGTCATGCCACGTGTCGTCGTATCATAGGCGCTTTGGATCCAATGAGTGGATGACATCTGTCCCAACGGTGAGCCGACACATGTTTCCTCCAACCAATGATGATTTTACACATGGAAAATCCCCATTGGTCGGGGCTGTTAACGGGTTATCGGATCCAAAACCGGACCCAATAGCTTAACGGTGTTCCGTTACGGTGGATGCCACGTGTCGGTCACCGTTGAAGAAAGCACTTCTGTGACACAAGATTTATCGTCATGGAAGTGGACACTTCCGTGATGATAATTTTGCTAATGTCATGGAACACTTCTACGACATCATAGGTATGACTATCTTGATTCTGTCATAAATTTGTCATGGATGTACATGCATGACAAAAAACGTGACCTACTGTGACAAACACGTATCATCATGGAAGTGTATTTTTTTGTAGTGATGGCTGGGGAGGCTGGTGGCGGTGGGAAAGATTGAAGTTTGGGCGCTGGAGCTCGAAGATGGAAAGCGGGAGAAGGAAGAAGGCGTGGGGAAAAGGGGGAATCTTTATCCTCTTATATAGGCAATGAATATCAAACGCCCCCCTCAAGCCTTAAAACTCGTGTGTCCCCAAGGGGTCGTGCGAATGGCACGGTTGTATTAGCCAAAATCGCATTGATGAGGATCTTGTAAAGGGCAGACATGATCTCTATTTTGACAAGACGCGTCAATGGAGGCTGTGACTCAAAACGCGAAGCGGGAGGCGTGAAAACGGTTTGAAATGTTAAGAGGCCAGACGTGATGTTTCGCCAGAAAAAGTTGTCAGTGGAAAGACACTGTTTTGTTTGATATCTTACCTTCGTGGAAAAGGGTTGTAATAACTATACAAAGCCGGATACAGTTCTTTTGTTCAGAAAATTACTTCGGAGTATTCAGGAGGAGGAACCCGCCTTGCAATGCCAAAGACAATCCGTGTGCCGAACATATCTTCATTGAAGAGTGGTTCAGGGGCTACTGAGGAAGTCCTGGACTAGGGGGTCCTCGGGTGTCCGGGCTATTTGATATGGGCCGGACTGATGGGTCGTGTAGATACAAGGCGTAAGACCTTCACCCGTGTCCGGGTAGGACTCTCCTATGCATGGACGGCAAGATTGGTGTCCGGATATGTAATTTCCTTCCTCTACAAACCGACTCTGTGCCACCCTAGACTCCTCCGGTGTGTACACAAACCGGAGGGTTTAGTCTGTAGAAGCTATCAGAATTCACATAGGCTAGAAAGCTAGGGTTTAGCCATTAAGATCTTGAGGTAGATCAACTCATGTAACCCCAATACTCATCAAAGACAATCAAGCAGGACGTAGGGTTTTACCTCCATTAAGAGGGCCCGAACTTGGGTAAACATCGTGTCCCCTTTGTCCCTTGTAACCTTCGATACTTAGACGCACAGTTCGGGACCCCGTACCCGAGATCGGCCGGTTTTGACACCGACACCTGCCTCCGCCTCCATCACCCCTTGCTACACTCTGCTCATGCAGGCCGCCTTGCGTCTGTTCCTTGGTGCCGGGGACTCTGACAGGATCGCCTCTCTGGACTGCTGCCCTGGCACCCTCGCGGCACCGAGCTCTTGTTGCATCTGCCTTTGCATCTCCTAAAAAAACTCAGGTTCGATGAGCTGCTCGCAGGTGTGCTCTCCTATAGGCATTCCTCGGGGGCGACGCTCAACTTTTCAACATCCGCCTTCTCCGTGATCAAACTTTTCTCTTCTTTGTCTTCGACGAGTCTAGTGCTGCGCATGTTCTGCGTGTCCTCCATGTCCACTGATGGCTCTTCTCCTTCTACTTGACGCCCTTCTCGCTGGCACCTTGCCTTTCGGCTGTTGACGGCCTGGTCAGCTCTTGCAAATCCTTGGCTGACCTTCTGCTCCTGCATCACAGCACCGGCCTCAAGTTTGCAAATGCTGCTTGGGCCAGGCTAAATTCGCTCGTCTCTGTGCCTGCCGTGCGAGCTCCACCGGCCTGTCGTTTGATGGTCTCCATCCTTCAGTTTCCTCTGTCGATCTCGCCTCAGCTATGTCATCTCATCCTCAGCTGCCAGTTCGGGGCGACCCTGCGCACTTCCTCTCCGTCTCCGCATGCTGATGACGAGTTTGTGCGTCTCGTTGCCAACCATGGGGCCGCTGACCTCGCCGTCTCCTTCGGTGACCTACGACGGGCTGTGATCGACGTTCGCTTCTCGATCCTGTCGCCGGCGGTGGCAGCTAGCCTGCCGGCTGCAGGGTCTTCGGCTGGTGGGGTTACCCATCCTCAGCATCGGGCCAAGTCAGGTTTGCCTCGATCTTTATTTAAGGTTACTCAATTACTTCATGGGTCTAAGTTTCATTCCTTCATCCGCAGCAACTTCAAATTAGACCTAGTTCCTCACCCAGCTTCCTCACCTGATCCTAAAAACACTCCCTCCTTTGGATTAGCTTCTTTTCAGTAGTAGCAAAACCAAGTGCATGCCTAGTTAAATTCGCTTTGGACCACGTCTTCTCGGGCTGTTCACGCTTTGTTATCATGCATTACCAAGAAAACCTTTTCCTTACACTTCTCTCACCGGTAGATGTTAGAAATGAGGTCGTCTCCTATTCGTCTGTTTCTTGCCCGGGCGTAGGCCTAGTGCTTTTGGCCTCCCTTCAAGCGGCAAAGGCTGCCAGGTTTTCAAATTTTGAATCTGCCCTCGCTGTGGACTTGGCCGCCACGAAAACTGCCCATACCCACCTCCCCCCACGAGCGTGATGATCGCCTACGCTCCATCCTGGGTACGTCCCCTACTGTTCCCCCCCATAGTGAATTTGTTTACTTCTCCTTCGTCTCTAGCCATGGTGCGCACGCCCGCGGTCACGCATGCTCCTACCTTGCCTTGTCAAATCGCCTCCCCGCCCTCCCATGTGCCCCTAGCCCTCACCTCTCACGTGACCACACACTCCACCAGCATGCAGCCTCTCCATCCTCCTCCTTCCCCCGCATTAATGGCAAACCTACCTGCTGCTCCTCCTTGCATGGACCGGTTGCATGCACCTTCCACCTCTGATTGGGCAGTCCATGGCTCATACATGCTGAACCAGCCCTCCCTTGCCAGTACGCCCTACTTAGCTACCCCGCCCAGGCCTCTCAACAGCTCGTTGCTTGCGCCGCTCACCTCGCCGCCCGTGCTCCCGGTTCCCAACCGCAGTCCCATCGCCGCTGCTGCCGTCCCCTCACTCTCGTACCGCGACATCCTCCTTTCCCCTATAAAAATGGCACCCATTGCTACTTCTTGAGCTTGCATTGTTTTTCCCTTGAAGAGGAAAGGGTGATGCAGCAAAGTAGAGATAAGTATTTCCCTCAGTTTGAGAACGAAGGTATCAATCCAGTAGGAGACAACGCACAAATCACTGAATGCCTACACAAACAATCAAACAACTTGCACCCAACGCGATAAAGGGGTTGTCAATCCCTTCACGGTTACTTGCAAAACTGAGGTCTGATAGAGATAGATGAAAGTAAACAAACAGTAAAGTAAATATTTTTGGTATTTTTGGTTTATAGATTGGAAAGTAAAAGATTGAAAAATAGTAGATCGGAAACTTATATGATGGAAAATAGACCCGGGGGCCATAGGTTTCACTAGAGGCTTCTCTCAAGATAGCAAATAATATGGTGGGTGAACAAATTACTGCCGAGCAATTGATAGAAAAGCGCAAAGTTATGACGATATCTAAGGCAATGATCATGAATATAGGCATCACGTCCGTGTCAAGTAGACCGAAACGATTCTACATCTACTACTATTACTCCACACATCGACCACTATCCTGCATGCATCTAGAGTATTAAGTTCATAAAGAACAGAGTAACACATTAAGTAAGATGACATGATGTAGAGGAATTAACCCAAGCAGTATGATGAAAACCCCATCTTTTTATCCTCTATGGCAATAATACAATACGTGCCTTGCTGCCCCTGCTGTCACTGGGAAAGGACACCGCAAGATTGAACCCAAAGCTAAGCACTTCTCCCATTGCATGGAAAACCACTCTAGTTGGCGAAACCAAACCGATAGTTCGAAGAGAATTACAAAGATATCAAATCATGCATAAAATAATTCAGAGAAGATTCATAGATAAGTTGATCATAAATCCACAATTCATCGGATCTTGGCAAACACACCACAAAAAAGTATTACATCGAATAGATCTCCCAGAACATGGAGAGAACATGGTATTGAGAATCAAAGAGAGAGAAGAATTCATCTAGCTACTACCTATGGACCCGTAGGTCTGTTGTAAACTACTCACGCTTCATAGAAAGGGCAATAGAGTTGATGTAGAAGCCCTCCATGATCGAATCCCCCTCCGGCAGGGTTCCGGAAAAGGTACGCAGATGGGATCTCACGGGTACAGAAGGTTGCGGTGGTGGAAAAGTGTTTTCATGGATGCTTTTGGTAGTTTGGGAATATATGGGAATATATAGGCGAAAGAATTAGGTCAGGAGGGGCACGAGGGGCCCATAGTGGTGGGGGGCGCCCTACTCCCCTAGGCGCGCCCTCCGTCCTTATGGCCGCCTTGTGGTTCCTCCGACTTCATCTCCAAGTCTCCTGGTTGTCTTCTGGTCCAAGAAAAATCATCATGAAGGTTTCATTCCTTTTGGACTCCATTTGGTATTCCTTTTCTGTGAAACTCAAAAACAGGGGAAAACAGAAACTGGCACTGGGCTCTAGGTTAATAGGTTAGTCCCAAAAATAATATAAAATAGCATATTAATTCATATAAAACATCCAAAACAGATAATATAATAGCATGGAACAATCAAAAATTATAGATATGTTGGAGACGTATCAAGCATCCCCAATCTTAATTCCTGCTCGTCCTCGAGTTGGTAAATGATAAAAAAAATTGATGTGGAATGCTACCTAACATATTTATTCGTGTAATTTTCTTTATTGTGGCATGAATGTTTAGATCCATAAGATTCAAAACAAAAGTTTAATATTGACATAGAAACAATAATACTTCAAGCATACTAACAAGGTAATTATGTCTTCTCAAAATAACATGGTCAAAGAAAGCTAATCCCTACAAAATCATATAGTCTGGCTATGCTCCATCTTCAACACACAAAATATCCAAATCATGCACAACCCCGATGACAAGCCAAGCAATTGTTTCATACTTTGGATGTTCTCAAACTTTTTCGACTTTCACGCAATACATGAGCATGAGCCATGGACATAGCACTATATGTGGAAAAGAAGGTGGTTGTGGAGAAGACAAAAAGAAGGAGATAGTCTCACGTCAACTAGGCGTATCAACGGGCTATGGAGATGCCCATCAATAGATATCAATGTGAGTGAGTAGGGATTGCCATGCAACGAATGCACTAGAGCTATAAGTTTATGAAATCTCAAAAAGAAACTAAGTAGGTGTGCATCAAACTCGCTTGCTCACGAAGACCTAGGGCAATTTGAGGAAGCCCATCAATGGAATATACAAGCCAAGTTCTATAATGAAAAATTCCCACTAGTATATGAAAGGGACAACATAGGAGACTCTCTATCATGAAGATCATGGTGCTACTTTGAAGCAAAAGTGTGGTAAAAGGATAGTAACATTGTCCCTTCTCTCTTTTCTCTCATTTTTTGGGCCTTCTGTCATTTTTTGGCCTCTTTTTTTCGCCTAGAATCTCATCCCAACTTGTGGGGGAATCATAGTCTCCATCATCCTTTCCTCACATGGGACAATGCTCTAGTAATGAAGATCACCACACTTTTATTTACTTACAACTCAAGAATTACAACTCGATACTTAGAACAAAATATGACTATGTGAATGCCTCCGACAGTGTACCGGGATCTGCAATGAATCAAGAGTGACATGTATGAAAGAATTATGAATGGTGGCTTTGCCACAAATACAATGTCAACTACATGATCATGGAAAGCAATATGACAATGATGAAGCGTGTCATAATAAGCAGAACGGTGGAAAGTTGCATGGCAATATATCTCAGAATGGCTATGGAAATGTCATAATAGGTAGGTATGGTGAAGCGTGTCATAATAATTAGAACGGTGGAAAGTTGCATGGCAATATATCTCGAAATGGATATGGAAATGCCATAATAGGTAGGTATGGTGGCTGTTTTGAGGAAGGTATATGGTGGGTTTATGGTACCGGCGAAAGTTGCGCAGCACGAGAGAGACTAGCAATGGTGGAAGGGTGAGAGTGCGTATAATCCATGGGCTCAACATTAGTCATAAAGAACTCACGTACTTATTGCAAAAATCTATTAGTTATCGAAACGAAGTACTACACGCATGCTCCTTGGGGGATAGATTGGTAAGAAAATACCATCGCTCGTCCCCGACCGCCACTCATAAGGAAGACAATCAAAAAATAAATCATGCTCCGACTTCATCACATAACGGTTCACCATACGTGCATGCTACGGGAATCACAAACTTTAACACAAGTATCTCTCAAATTCACAACTAATCAACTAGCATGACTCTAATATCACCATCTTCATATCTCAAAACAATCATAAGGAATCAAACTTCTCATAGTATTCAATGCACTTTATATGAAAGTTTTTATTATATCCCTCTTAGATGCCTATCATATTAGGACTAAATTTATAACCAAAGAAAATTACCATGTTGTTTAAAGGCTCTCAAAATAATATATTGAAGCATGATAGTTCAATAATTTCTATAAAATAAAACCACCATCGTGCCCTAAAAAGATAAAGTGAAGCACTAGAGCAAAATTGCCTAGCTCAAAAGATATAAGTGAAGCACATAGAGTATTCTAATAAATCAGGATTAATGCGTGTCCCTCTCAAAAGGTGTGTACATCAAGGATGATTGTGGCAAACTAAAAAGAAAAGACTCAAATCATACAAGACGCTCCAAGCAAAACACATATCATGTGGTGAATAAAAATATAGGCTCAAGTAAAGTTACCGATAGACGGCCACGAAAGAGGGGATGCCTTCTGGGGCATCCCCAAGCTTAGGCTCTTGGTTGTCCTTGAATATTACCTTGGGGTGCCTTGGGAATCCTCAAGCTTAGGCTCTTGCCACTCCTTATTCCATAGTCCATCAAATCCTTACTCAAAACTTGAAAACTTCACAACAGAAAATCTCCCAGGCTCCGTTAGTATAAGAAAATAAATCACCACTTTTGGTACTGTTGTGAACTCATTATTTATTTATATTGGTGTAATATATACTATATTCCAACTTATCCATGGTTCATACCGCCTGATACTACCCATAGAATCATCAAAATAAGCAAACAACACATAGAAAACATAATTTGTCAAAAACAGAACAGTCTGTAGTAATCTGTAACTCTCGAATACTTCTGTAACTCCAAAAATTCTGAAAAACTTAGTACAATAGAGGCAATTTGTATATCAATCTTGTGAAAAAATTCAGAATTTTATCACGCTTCTGTGATTTTAACAATTCTGGGACTGGGCACAAAAGTTTCTGTTTTTCAGCAAGATGAAATCAACTATCACCGTAAGCCGTCCCAAAGGTCTTACTTGGCACAAACACTAATTAAAACACAAAATCACATCTAACCAGAGGCTAGATGAATTATTTATTCAAAAAAATAAAAGAAAATTGTTGGGTTGTCTCCCAACAAGCGCTTTTCCTTGAAGCCATTAAGCTAGGCTTTGAGATCTCGATGATGCTCACATCAAAGACAAGAATTGAAGCACAAAGAGAGCATCATATAGCATGTGAAAAGCACATCTAAGTCTAACATACTTCCTATGCATAGGCATCTTATAGGGAAACAAATTATCATAGCAAGCAAAAACTAGCATATGCAAGGAAGAGGAAAGAAACAATAGCAATCTCAACATAACAAGAGGTAATTTAGCAACATTGAAATTTCTACAACCATATTCCCCTCTCTCATAATAATTATATGTGGGATCATATTCAAATTAAACAATATAGCTATCATATAAACTATTTTCAACATGAACCACATGCATGCAAAGTTGACACTCTTCCAAAATAGTGGGATTATCATTAACTAAAGTCATGACCTTTCGAAACCCACTTTTATCAAAAAATTCATAAGATAATCTAGTGCACTCAAATCACTAGAAATTGGTTCACCATGATTGGATCTCTTAAAAAGATTAGCAAGGGGATGAGGATCCATATCAATAGATTTTAGCAAGCGAAGATGCAAGCAAACCAAGTAAGACATAAAGGAAAACGAAAAGACGAACGAAAGAAGGGAGAATAAAAAGGAAAATATTTTCAAAAATCTTTTTAGAAGTGGGGGAGAGAAAAACGAGAGGCGAATGGCAAAAAATGTAATGCAAGAGATGAGATTTTATGATGGTACTTGGTATGTCTTGGCTTGGCGTAGATCTCCCCGACAACGGCGCCAGAAATTCTTCCTGCTACTTCTTGAGCTTGCGTTGGTTTTTCCCTTGAAGAGGAAAGGATGGTGCAGCAAAGTAGAGATAAGTATTTCCCTCAGTTTGAGAACCAAGGTATCAATCCAGTAGTAGACAACACACAAATCACCGAATACCTACACAAACAATCAAACAACTTGCACCCAACGCGATAAAGGGGTTGTCAATCCCTTCACGGTTACTTGCAAAAGTGAGGTCTGATAGGGATAGATGAAAGTAAACAAACGGTAAAGTAAATATTTTTGGTATTTTTGGTTTATAGATCGGAAAGTAAAAGATTGCAAAATAGTAGATCGGAAACTTATATGATGGAAAATAGACCCAGGGGCCATAGGTTTCACTAGAGGCTTCTCTCAAGATAGCAAATAAAACGGTGGGTGAACAAATTACTGCCGAGCAATTGAGAGTAAAGCGCAAAGTTATGATGATATCTAAGGCGATAATCATGAATATAGTCATCACGTCCGTGTCAAGTAGACCGAAACGATTATGCATCTACTATTATGACTCCACACATCAACCGCTATCCAGCATGCATCTAGAGTATTAAGTTCATAAAGAATGGAGTAACGCATTAAGTAAGATGACATGATGTAGAGGAATTAACTCCAGCAATATGATGAAAACCCCATCTTTTTATCATCGATGGCAACAAAACAATATGTGCCTTGCTGCTGTCGGCGTTTTGGGAGCAGGGGTTCCCAGACTTGCCTGCATGCGGCCCACGGCATGACTTCATCGACGGCCCGGTACGGCCCAGCTTCAGCATCAACAACTCAAGACCCTCACGAGGGGCCAAGCCTCGCGAGGCGGACGACACCAAGACCTCTACGAGGAGCGGCCTCCTCACGCTGGCTCCTAAGGAGCGGAGATTTCTATGCGAGCCTCACCTCGCGAGGTTCGGATGACGTGAGCGATGACGACCAAGGCCAGGATGGCGCCAGCGGGCGCAGTGTACCAGTTTCCTCTTTGGTGCTAAAGAGGCAAGCGCAGGCACGAAGTCCCGAGGAAACAGCCAAAGTTTTCCATTCCGGTGCAACAAAACCAAGACCGCGTGGACGGCAGGACGGAGGTCATCACCGAGCCCACCACGGTGTCACGACCAGAGGCTTTTGCAGGCGAAGACTACTTTTGTCAGGATAGCATGTACTAGTTTTCTCCCTTCGAATTTGGCCGTTGTGGGATCCCTTCCCGCCATACATTTGGGAAGAGGACCAAGGCCACTATAAATAGGACCTAGCCACCACCATAGAGGGGGGGATCATTCATTCCACCCTCACACTCACCAGCTCACCCGAGCCCAAGAACACGCCTCCTCCTGAGGTTGTTCTCCCACTGTACTAGTTCATCCTCAACCCCTTGATGTCTACTACACAACCTTCTTCTTGTAGACGTTGTTGGGCCTCCAAGTGCAGAGGTTTGTAGGACAGTAGAAAATGTCCCTCAAGTGGATGACCTAAGGTTTATCAATCTGTGGGAGGCGTAGGATGAAGATGGTCTCTCTCAAACAACCCTGCAACCAAATAACAAAGTGTCTCTTGTGTCCCCAACACACCCAATACAATGGTAAATTGTATAGGTGCTCTAGTTCGGCAAAGAGACGGTGATACAAGTGCAATATGGATGGTAGATATGGGTATTTGTAATATGAAAATATAAAAACAGCAAGGTAGCAAGCGATAAAAGTGAGCAGAAACGGTATTGCAATGCTTTGAAACAAGGCCTAAGGTTCATACTTTCACTAGTGCAAGTTCTCTCAACAATGATAAAATAATTAGATCATATAACAATCCCTCAACATGCAACAAAGAGTCACTCCAAAGTCAGTAATAGCGGAGAACAAACAAAGAGATTATTGTAGGGTACGAAACCACCTCAAAGTTATTCTTTCAGATCAATCCATTGGGCTATTCCTATAAGTGTCGTAAACAACCCTAGAGTTCGTAGTAAAATAACACCTTAAGACACATATCAACCAAAACCCTAATGGCACCTAGATACTCCAATCTCACCTCAAGTATCCATGTGTATGATTATATGATATGCATCACACAATCTCAGATTCATCTATTCAACCAACACAAAGAACTTCAAAGAGTGCCCCAAAGTTTCTACCGGAGAGTCAAGACGAAAACGTGTGCAAACCCCTATGCATAGATTCCCAAGGTCACGGAACCCGCAAGTTGATCACCAAAACATACACCAAGTGAATCAATAGAATACCCCATTGTCACCACAGGTATCCCACGCAAGACATACATCAAGTGTTCTCAAATCCTTAAAGACTCAATGCGATAAGATAACTTCAAAGGAAAAATTCAATCCATTACAAGAGAGTAGAGGGGGAGAAACATCATAAGATCCAACTACAATAGCAAATCTCGCGATACATCAAGATCGTGCCATATCAAGAACACGAGAGGGAGAGAGATCAAACATAGCTACTGGTACATACCCTCAGCCCCGAGGGTGAACTACTCCCTCCTCATCATGGTGACCACCGGGATGATGAAGATGGCCACCGGTGATGGATCCCCCTCCGGCAGGGTGCCGGAATAGGGTCGCGATTGGTTTTTGGTGGCTACAGAGGCTTGCGGCGGCAGAACTCCCGTTCTAGGTTTCTTTTCGGGGGTTTCTATTTTTATAGGAATTTTTGGCGTCGGTCTCACGTCAGGGGGGTCTCCGAGTCATCCACGAGATAGGGGGCGCGCCCAGGGGGTAGGGCGTGCCCTCCACCCTTGTGGATGGCTCGGGACTCTTCTCGCCCAACTCTTTTACTCCGGGGGCTTCTTTTGATCCATAAAAAACTATCAAAAATTGGCACGTCAATTAGACTCCGTTTGGTATTCCTTTTCTGTAAAACTCAAAAAACAAGGAAAAAACAGAAACTGGCACTGGGCTCTAGGTTAATAGGTTAGTCCCAAAAATCATATAAAACAACATATAAATGCATATAAAACATCCAAGATGGATAATATAATAGCATGGAACAATAAAAAATTATAGATACGTTGGAGATGTATCAAGCATCCCCAAGCTTAATTCCTACTCGTCCTCGAGTAGGTAAATGATAAAAACAGAATTTTTGATGTGGAATGCTACCTAACATATTTATCAATGTAATCTTCTTTATTGTGGCAAGAATATTCATGTCCATAAGATTCAAAATAGAAGTTTAATATTGACATGAAAACAATAATACTTCAAGCATACTAACAAAGCAATCATGTCTTCTCAAAATAACATGGCCAAAGCAAGCTATCCCTACAAAATCATATAGTCTGGCTATGCTCTATCTTCATGACACCAAATATTTAAATCATGCACAACCCCGATGACAAGCCAAGCAATTGTTTCATACTTTTGATGTTCTCAAAAAATTTCAATCTTCACGCAATACATGAGCATGGGCCATGGATATAGCACTATAGGTGGAATAGAATGGTGGTTGTGGAGAAGACAAAAAGGAGAAGATAGCCTCACATCAACTAGGCGTATCAACGGGCTATGAAGTTGCCCATCAATAGATATCAATGTGAGTGAGTAGGGATTGCCATGCAACGGATGCACTAGAGCTATAAGTGTATGAAAGCTCAAAAAGGAACTAAATGGGTGTGCATCCAACTCGCTTGCTCACGAAGACCTAGGGCATTTTGAGGAAGCCCATAATTGGAATATACAAGCCAAGTTCTATAATGAAAGATTCCCACTAGTATATGAAAGTGACAACACAGGAGACTCTCTATCATGAAGATCATGGTGCTACTTTGAAGCACAAGTGTTGTAAAAGGATAGTAGCATTTCCCCTTCTCTCTTTTACTCTCATTTTTCTGTTTTTCTTTTTTTGGGCCTTCGCTTTCTTTATGGCCTCTTTTTTCTCTCTTTTTTGTCTGGAGTCTTATCCCGACTTGTGGGGGAATCATAGTCTCCATCATCCTTTCCTCACATGCGACAATGCTCTAATAATGATGACCATCACACTTTTATTTACTTACAACTCAAGAATTACCACTCGATACTTAGAACAAAATATGACTCTATATGAATGCCTCCGGCGGTGTACCGGGATGTGCAATGAATCAAGAGTGACATGTATGAAAGAACTACTAAGGTGGCTTTGCCACAAATACGATGTCAACTACATGATCATGCAAAGCAATATGACAATGATGAAGCGTGTCATAATAAATGGAACGGTGGAAAGTTGCATGGCAAGATATCTCGGAATGGCTATGGAAATGCCTTAATAGGTAGGTATGGTGGCTGTTTTGAGGAAGGTATATGGTGGGTGTATAGTACAGGCAAAAGTTGCGTGGCACAAGAGAGGCTAGCAATGGTGGAAGGGTGAGAGTGCGTATACATGGACTCAACATTAGTCATAAAGAACTCACATACATATTGCAAAAATCTATTAGTTATCGAAACGAAGTACTACATGCATGCTCCTTGGGGGATAGATTGGTAGGAAAATACCATCGCTCGTCCCCGACCGCCACTCATAAGGAAGACAATCAAAAAATAAATCATGCTCCGACTTCATCACATAACGGTTCACCATACGTGCATGCTACGGGAATCACAAACTTTAACACAAGTATCTCTCAAATTCACAACTAATCAACTAGCATGACTCTAATATCACCATCTTCATATCTCAAAACAATCATAAGGAATCAAACTTCTCATAGTATTCAATGCACTTTATATGAAAGTTTTTATTATATCCCTCTTGGATGCCTATCATATTAGGACTAAATTTATAACCAAAGCAAATTACCATGCTGTTTAAGACTCTCAAAATAATATAATTGAATCATGAGAGTTCATCTATTTCTTCAAAATAAAACTACCGTCATGCTCTAAAAGATATAAGTGAAGATCAATGAGTAGTTGAATAATTACGTAATGTCGGTGTACAAAAAGAGGGGTGCGTTTTTGTACCCCTATACCTGTGCACGGGCAGTCGGAGCTGCGCCTACGGCCGCGCTAAGCAGGACTGGGGAGGTGAGCCAAGGTAAGACCGAAGCCCAAGATGATCAGAGCAACGCCAAGACCAAGACCACAAAGAGCAGAGGGACGAAGCAGGTTCCCGCGGCAAGACCCTTACCGGGGGCAGCCTCAGCAGCCCCTGCAAGATCCTTGTCGGGGCAGCTCGCCCCACACCAATGGAGCAAGCCACCCTTGAGCCCACAGTCCCCAACGCTGTCCTCCACGTGGGGCCAGGGCTCGGGAAGGCACCTCTGTGGTGGCATGCAGATCTTTGTGAAGACATATTCAAGATCAGATGAGGATTAGAAGACGACGATCCTCGGCAAGATCCTTGCCGAGGAAGGCCACCAGACCCCCCGCAAGGCCCTTGCCGGGGACGACAGCGCGCCACGGCAAGACCCTTGCCGGGCCACACGGCAAGACCCTTGTCGGGCCACCCGGCAAGGCCCTCGCCAAGGACGCGAGCAGGGCCACCGCTAGGCCCGCATCAACCAAGGTTCCACCGCCGTTCACATGCAGCTGCCACCCAACCAGCTGGGCAGGCACCTGCGTGGCAACATGCAGCTCCCAGGCCAACTCACCAAAGTGCCTGCGTGGCGGCATGCAGATCTTTGTGAAGGCTCCACCACCGCGCCACCTCAGCTGCCTGCCTGCCTACATGGCACCGCACGCATCACTGGCCGAGGCGCGTGTCGAAGCAAGGAGGAGCGGCGACGGACGGGACAGGCCTCGCCCCCGTCCCCGATAAAGCAAGAGGACACCAAAGCTACGCATTAAATGTGTCTTGTCCTATAATACGAGCGATAAGCTCAGGGGACTGTACACCTTTCCACCTCCTGTGTGCCACTGTGGCTACCCCTTCCGACTATAAAAGGAGGCCCATGGCATACTGGAGAAGGATTCGGCTCTTTCGAACCACGCACTGACCACAGCTAGTTCAAGAGCTCAAGAACTCTCTGAAATACACCCGCCAAAGTAGGACTAGGGTTTTACGCATCCTCGCGGCCCGAACCTGGGTAAACGATTCTTGTGCTGGCTACTGATCCTGCTCTTCTTGCAACCACGCGCCACGGCAACCGTAGTAGGGATTCTAGTGATCCCATAGGTGTCGCTCCACACCGACATCTTTGGCGCGCTAGGTAGGGGCGCAATTGTGAGAATCTGGTGTAGTAGTTAGCCTAGCATTTCTTCGTCGCCATGGCTCCTGAGAAGAAGGCGGCCGGAGGAACGACGCCGGCTCGGCAACAGAAAAGCTAAGTTATTCAGGGCTTTGAGTTATTTCCTCCTTTACCTAAGGTTATTGTCCTCGGAGATCTCGCCTATGTATGAGAAACCTGCACGCAAAGGGGCCCTCCCGCGATTGGCAACACCCTTGTTCTGTTTGGAGTCCGCTCAACAGCTCAAAGCGGCTGCGTCGAGAGTGGCGAGGTAGCCTTCTGCACTTGACAACGCTCCCGACTCTGATTCGAGTCAAGCTCGACAGTTCGGGCGGCCGCGCTAAGGGCGGCAAGGTGGTTCGCTCGGCAGCAAGCACACCCGGCAGGCCAATGGGGATCCGTCCCCAAGACGCCGCCTTGGGTTTACGCGTCGGCGAGCCTACCCAGTAACGTAGGGTGGACATACAAAGGAAAATTTAACAGGAAAATAACATGCATGATACTGAAAGTGCTGCAGAGTTATATTACATCGAATTGTTGCTGCGGTTCTAACTAGAGATAGCGATTGTCTTGGTTGTGAACCTGCAGCGGCGACAAAGAACGGGATGCCTAATCCCGGCACTGGCCCTCCACCCTCAGAATTCCGCCAACACGGTTGATGATGGGCTTGATGCGCTCCGTGAGCGGCGCGAGGTCAGTACCCTCCGGCAAGCTCTCCAGCACGGCGTCGAAGTCGAGGTCGGGGTACCAGTGTGCCACCTTGGTGAGAACCTTGGTCATGGCACCCTGGCAAAGCCTCCGGGACTCCTCGGCCAGTGAGGCCGCCCGGTTGGCATGGAGCCGCTCCAGAGCACCAACGACCTTCTCAAAGAACATGGTCAGGCTGCAATTGGCGCTGACGCCCCGCTCTGGGACGTACCTCACGTCCGGCATCCCCATGATGGCCAGCTGCGCGGCGGCTTGGTTGGCGACGGTGGCGAGGCGATCGAGCCAACAGTTCTCGCCTGCCACGTGATCCGCGAAGTTGAGGCCCTCGTTCGTCCGCAACAGCTTCTCGGCCTCCAGCTCCTTGGCCAGGATCCCCTCCCGGGTTTTGGCCTCCGACAGCACCTTCTCGAGACCCTCCAGCTTCAGCTGGAGATCTTTGATGGAGTTGTTGGCCTCGGAGAGCTCCCCGGCATTGCTGACAGCCGCGCCCTGCGCCTCTGTCAGGGCACTGTTAAGCGTGTCCCTCTCCTGGGACAGCTTCAGGGCCTGCTCCTTCAGCCCGTCGCGCTCCGCCTCCAGCTCCTCCACCTTGCCGGCGTGAACCTGGGCCAGGGCATTGAGTGCCTCTTCGTGCCTCTGCTCCAGCTCACTGGTCCGCTGCAAGACAAGCTTCTCCACCTCTGCATCCTTGCCGCGAAGCATGGCGGCAAGCTTCTCCTCGCGTGCAGCGAGGTCCTCCTCCTAGGAGTTCAGCGCGGCCTCGCACTGGGTCCGAGCGGCTTCGGCGGCCGCGGCCAAGTTCTTCGCCGCCTCCAGAGCTTTCTCGACGTCAGCGAGCTTCATGGTGAGCTCCACGTCGCGCTTGGCCTACTCACCCTGGGCAGCCTTGAGCTCCTTGTAGGCCTGGCAGAACCAGTCCTGTGCCTCGGCAACGCGCTCCTGGAGGTCCGCCTCCGCCTTCTCCACCACCGTCGTCCTGGACTTAGCCTTGTCCAGGCGGGCGCGGTGGAGCGCCTAGAGCTTCCGGAAGCTGGCGCCCATGGCGTGGAGGAGCCACTCTTCCTGCGAACCGTCGCCGCCAACGATCGGCTCGTCGACGACTTCGAGCTCGGCAGCGGCAAGCACCTCGTCGTCGAACACCTCGCCCTCAACGGGTGTCCTGGTGCTCGACGTGCCCGGAAGGTGGACGAACAAGTCGTCACTCACCCTCAGGTACTTGCCGGAGCCGGAAGCAGCAGAGGAGGAAGACTGGTCGCCAGCCTCCTCCTCCTCAGCGGTGGCCCCGCCGGCTTCCCCGGTAGGCCCCTTGCCGGCCTCCTCAGCGGCAGCCTTGCCGGCCTCCCCGGTAGGCCCCTCGGCGGCGTCCTCGGCAGCGTCCTTGGCGGCCTCCTCGGCGGCGATCTTCTCGGCGTCCGCCTCGGCGGCCTTAGTGACGCCCTCGATGATGGCGTCCACGTCCTCTGGGTTCACCGAGGAGGAATCTGGGCGCCGAACAAGGGGTTGAGGCAAGGCCAGGACCAAGAACCAGAAAGAAAAAGAAGCAGGGACGAACGGCGAACGACTTACCTCTGCCAGTACCCGGCTGGGAAACGGAAGCCCCCTCCCCGCCAACATTTGGCGTCGAGGCAAAGCCGCCGGCGCCCAAGTTCTCCTCCTCCTCCTCCATGTGCGTGTGCTCGGTATTTGGCGCCCTTGCCGGGGATGCCCCTCGGGGCAGCGTGGTCGATGGGAGCGGCATGTTGGGAGTAGCCCTCTGCGGCTCCTCCTGCTGCTGCTCTCCTCCTGCATATCTGGCAAGGTCAGCACCAAAATGTCGTGCCCCTGACACGTGTCGATGGGGGAAGAGTGAAGAACTTACGCTGGGGGCTAGGCCAGGGGCTGCTGTCTGGGCTGCTCAACAACACCAACGGCGCCCTCGAAGTACCAGCCGGGGGCTGGCCACCCGCCGAGACCTTGGCCCTCTTCGCTCTCTGGGCCAGCATCTCCCCGTCCCTGCAAAGATGAAAACAAGTCAAGACAAGCAACTCAGATTGAGGAGGCAGGGATAACGTAAATGAACCAGATACTTACTCGTCGTCCACCTCCTCCTCTGCTGCCTTCCTCTTCCTCCTCAGGCTGAGGGATCCATAATCAAAAGTAACCTCCGTATCAACATTCGCCGGAGGAGGAGAAGGAGGTGGTGTCTAGACACGCGCGAACGAAGAAGGGGCGGCTGTCTTCTTCTTCACCGCACCCTTCGCCGGCTTCTTTGCTGCTGCGGCCCTCGTGTGGCGCCCGGGCCCCTCCAAGGTCAGTTGTGGCCGCGCAGCCCTGCCGGGCCGGACCGGCTCGCGGGAACTGGCCCGCAGCAGGACTCCCCCCTCCCCGTAGGCGGCGTCGGATCTACGGTCTCGGCCTCTTCCTACGATGACTTGCCGGTCACATCTTCAACCAGAGGAGCCTCGGTGCCGGCGCTGCTGGCTCCCCCGGCCGCCGCCGCCCACCGGGCGAGCTCCTCCTCCTCCGTGGCCGTCGCGGCCTTGTCCTCCACACCGCAGGCGCTGCCGGCCTCCCTCGCCCTGGTGGCGATGTAGTCCAGCTCCGCCTAGGTGGTGTCCAGGACAAGCAGCCGCTCGGCGTCGGCATTGACATACCCCTCGTGCAGGGTGTCAAAGAACTGCTGCACCTCGACGTCCTTCGGCTCCTTCCAACTCGGGTCGGGGCCATGCGCGTTGCAGTTCGGCACCATGGCAATGATATCGGACCGACGCGAGTTATTGCACAACGGGACCACCCCCGTTGACAGCTTGAACAGAGGCCCCTTGAGGACCTTGCCGGCCTTCGCGGCGGCCCTCGCGTCCTTGCCGGTCCGCTCGACCTCGCCGTTGTGGGCCACGTCAAGTTGGAAGAGCCGCTAGCAGAAATGGGCGTGCCCCATCACTGTGAAGTTGTGGTCGAGGCCGGGACGAAGCCGCATTATGTCGGCGGGGTTCGTGAAGAGCCAGGCTAGCCTCCCCTTGTTGTGCAGCGGAGCGATCCGACGGCGGATGAAGTCCGCCCCGATCATCTCAAGGGTGAGGCCGGCCTCGGTGAGCTGGAGGATCCTGGTGGTGGTGACCGTGAGCTCTCGTCATCAGCATCGACGTCGCTCCAATCGCTTCTGCGGACCGGCGGCGCCCGACGAACTTCGCAGAACGCCGGCGGGTCCTCCTCCTCGATCCAGCACCACCGGCCCCGCCATTCTTCCCACCTCTCCTTCATGGCGCCCTCCGGATATGCCCCCTTGGATCTTGAGACCCAGGCGATGCAACCGGAGATGGCGCCCCCCTGGTTGGATCCGAGGGGAGAAGTAATGGCGGAAAAGCGCCGTGTTGGGGTGCACCCCGGCGAAGCCCTCGCAGAGATGCGCAAAAAGAGCCATGCACGCCACCGCATTCGGAGTAAAATCCAGAAGGCGGAAGCCAAAGGTATGCATGACGTCGCTGAAGAAATCGGAGAAGGGAGGGCAGAGCCCGCAGGAAAAATAATCGATGAAGGAGGGTACCGATTTGGGGCAGCCTCAGCGCAGTCGGAGGGGATGACGCGCGTGGCTGGATGCCCCGAATTCTCCCCCCGTCTTCACTCCCCACAGGGGCCTGAAGGAGTCCCGAAGCTCGAACACGTCAACCGTCGAGGGGAAGAAGGCGGACTACGTCCGCTGCACCGCCAGCGCACTCTCCGGCGGCTCCGCGGCCCCGACGTCCTTGGCCACTCCCTTGCCCTTGGTGGATTTTGGCGCCATGGCGACCGGGGGAGGAGGGCAGGACAGAGGGCAGCAGAAGCGCAACGACGGCGAGCGGGGATGAAGCTTGGAGAAGAAGAGGAAGGCAAACTGAGGTTTCTGAGATTGGGGTTGCGCGAAGGGTAAAAGGAACAGTGCGCCCGCGGTTATCCCTTTTTATGGGGAAGCCACGGGTCGCGCTGCCCCATTTACTACGATGTGATGCATGCTTGCGGAAATCGCCCCACGCATGCCGCCCACGTCACGCACGCCCCTCCATGCCGCGCCGCGCGTGGGTCGTGGGAAGCGCAGTGCGTGAAAAGTCTTACCGCGGTAAAAACCGCCCCGCCTACCCGCACACCGTTTTGGGCCTGACCCAACAACGTGTCGCGCTTATGTGTGGCCCAGGCCCGGGGGCTCCTGTCGGTGTACAAAAAGAAGGGTGCGTTTTTGTACCCCTATACCTGTGCACGGGCAGTCGGAGCCGCGCCTACGGTCGCGCTAAGCAGGAAAGGGGAGGTGAGCCAAGGTAAGACCGAAGCCCAAGATGGTCAGAGCAACGCGAAGACCAAGACCACAAAGAGCAGAGGGACGAAGTAGGTTCCCCCGGCAAAACACTTGCCGGGGGCAGCCTCAGCAGCCCCGGCATGATCCTTGCCGGCGGCAACCTCAGCATCCCCGGCAAGATCCTTGCCGGGGCAGCTCGCCCCACACCAACGGAGCGAGCCACCCTTGAGCCCACGGTCCCCAACGCCATCCTCCACGTGGGGCCAGGGCTAGGGAAGGCACCTCTGTGGTGGCATGCAGATCCTTGTGAAGACATATTCAAGATCAGATGAGGATTAGAAGACGACGATCCTCGGCAAGATCCTTGCCGAGGAAGGCCACCAGACCCCCGGCAAGGCCCTTGCCGGGGACGACAGCGCGCCACGGCAAGACCCTTGCCGGGCCACCCGTCAAGGCCCTCGCCAAAGACGCCAGCAGGGCCACCGCCAGGCCCACATCAACCAAGCTTCCACCGCCGTTCACATGCAGCTGCCAGCCGAACTAGCTGGGCAGGCACCTGCGTGGCAACATGCAGCTCCCAGGCCAACTCACCAAAGCGCCTGCGTGGCGGCATGCAGATCTTCGTGAAGGCTCCACCACCGCGCCACCTCAGCTGCCTGCCTTCCTACATGGCACCGCACGCATCACTGGCCGAGGCGCGTGTCGAAGCAAGGAGGAGCGGCGACGGACGGGACAGGCCTCGCCCCTGTCCCCGATAAAGCAAGAGGACACCAAAGCTACGCATTAAATGCGTCTTTTCTTGTAATACGAGCGATAAGCTCAGGGTACTGTACGCCTTTCCACCTCCTGTGTGCCACTGTGGCTGCCCCTTCCGACTATAAAAGGAGGCCCATGGCATACTGGAGAAGGATTTGGCTCTTTCGAACCACGCACTGACCACAGCTAGTTCGAGAGCTCAAGAACGCTCTGAAATCCACCCACCAAAGCAGGACTAGGGTTTTACGCATCCTCGCGGCCCAAACCTGGGTAAATGATTCTTGTGCTGGCTACTGATCCTGCTTTTCTTGCAACCCCGCGCCCCGGCAACCGTAGTAGGGATTCTTTTGATCCCATAGGTGTCGTTCCACACCGACACGTAAGTATGTGAAGACTCTAACATTTAAGAGTTTCGTATCTTGGGATATTATTCAAACAGCAAGCAAAACAAAATAAAATAAAATGACGCTCCAAGCAAAACACATATCATGTGGTGAATAAAAATATAGCTCCAAGTAAGGTTACCGTTGAACGAAGAGGAAAGAGGGGATGCCATCTGGGGCATTCCCAAGCTTAGGCTCTTGGTTGTCCTTGAATATTACCTTGGGGTGCCTTGGGCATCCCCAAGCTTAGGCTCTTGCCACTCCTTATTCCATAGTCCATCGAATCTTTACCCAAAACTTGAAAACTTCACAACACAAAACTTAACAGAAAACTCATAAGCTCCGTTAGTATAAGAAAATAGATCACCACTTAGGTACTGTTGTGAACTCATTCTAAATTCATATTGGTGTTATATCTACTGTATTCCAACTTCTCTAGGGTTCATACCCTCCGATACTACTAATAGATTCATCAAAATAAGCAAAAAACGCAGTGAAAACCGAATCTTTTAAAAACAAAACAGCCTGTAGTAATATGTAACTCTCGAACACTTCTGTAACTCCAAAAATTCTGAAATAAATTGGTGGACCTGAGGAATTTGTCTATTAATCTTCTGCAAAAAGAATCAACTTAAAATCACTCTTCTGTAAAAAAATGACAGCTAATCTCGTTAGTGCAAAGTTTCTGTTTTTTACAGCAAGATCGCATTAACTTTCACCCAAGTCTTCCCAAAGGTTCTACTTGGCACTTTATTGAAACAAAAGCTATAGTGTCATTCTTTTGTTCATTGCTATACCATTGTTTGGTCTTGCGTTGCCTGTACTAATAATGGCATTTGTTGTCTTATTCGGAGTTCAAGGAATAGCTAAACATGATTACTACAGTAGCTTAATCATGTGGACACACAAAAACAGTAGGGGTAAATGTTGGGTTGTCTCCCAACAAGCGCTTTTCTTTAATTCCTTTCTAGCTAGGCATGATGATTTCAATGATGTTCACATAAAAGATAAGAATTGAAACATATTGGGAGCATCATGAAGAATATGACTTGCACATTTAAGTCTAACCCACTTCCTATGCACAGGGATTTTGTGAGCAAACAACTTATGGGAACAATAATCATCTAGCATAGGAAGGCAAAACAAGCATAACATCAAGATTTTCAACACATAGAGACGAAACTTGATATTATTGCAATTCCTACAAGCATATATGCCTCCCTCATAATAATTTTCAGTAGCATCATGAATGAATTTAATAATATAACTATCACATAAAGCATTCTTTTCATGATCTACAAGCATATAATTTTTATTACTCTCCACATAAGAAAATTTCTTCTTATGAATATTAGTGGGAGCAAAATCAACAAAATAACTATCATGTGAGGCATAATCCAATTGAAAATTAAAATCAAGATGACAAGTTTCATGGTTATCATTATTCTTTATAGCATACATGTCATCACAATAATCATCATAGATAGCAACTTTGTTCTCATAATTAATTGGAACCTCTTCCGAAATAGTGGATTCATCACTAAATAAAGTCATGACCTCTCCAAATCCACTTTCATAATTATCACAATAAGATTTAACACCCTCCAAAATAGTGGGATCATTACTTCCTAAAGTTGACACTCTTCCAAACCCACTTTCATCAATATAATCGTCATAAATAGGAGGCATGCTATCATCATAATAAATTTGCTCATCAAAACTTGGGGGACAAAAAATATCATCTTCGTCAAACATAGCATCATGGATATTCAAGGAATTCATACTAACAACATTGCAATCATGCTTATCATTCAAATATTTAGTGCCAAACATTTTAATGCATTCTTCTTCTAACACTTGAGCACAATTTTCCTTTCCATCATTTTCATGAAAGATATTAAAAAGATGAAGAATATGAGGCACCCTCAATTCCATTTTTTGTAGTTTTATTTTATAATTAAACTAGTGATAAAACAAGAAACTAAAAGATTCGATTGCAAGATTTAAAGATATACCTTCAAGCACTAACCTCCCCGGCAACGGCGCCAGAAAAGAGCTTGATGTCTACTACACAACCTTCTTCTTGTAGACGTTGTTGGGCCTCCAAGTGCAGAGGTTTGTAGGACAGTAGCAAATTTCCCTCAAGTGGATGACCTAAGGTTTATTAATCCATGGGAGGTGTAGGATGAAGATGGTCTCTCTCAGACAACCCTGCAACCAAATAATAAAGAGTCTCTTGTGTCCCCAACACAGCCAATACAATGGTAAATTGTATAGGTGCACTAGTTCAGTGAAGAGATGGTGATACAAGTGCAATATGGATGGTAGATATGGTATTTGTAATCTGAAAATATATAAAAATAGCAACGTAGCAAGCGATAAAAGTGAGCCGAAACGGTATTGCAATGCTTCGAAACAAGGCCTAAGGTTCATAATTTCACTAGTGCAAGTTCACTCAACAATGATAACATAATTAGTGTCACAACCCTAGATCTTTGTTGCAATTAGTTGCATTAAGTGAGCATCATGTCTAAATTCCTAGAATTTGAATTGAGGGAATTCTAAAGCCTCAAAAATTAAATCAAGGGCAAAGAACCCTAAAAAGTGCATTCAATGAACCCAAAATGCCTTCATTAATGTTTGGCATTTTTGGCAAGGTATTTGATCCAAACCAAAAATATTGAAATTTTTTAAGGATTTATTTTTGGGACTCTGAATTTAAATCAATAGCTATTTGAATTTGAATTATATTCATACAACTACAATATATTTTCAAGTACCTCTGATATGTTTTATGAGCATTTGGAAATCTCCATAAAAGCTACATAAAAATATTCAGGGAGTTTGGCATTTGGTTTGAAGTTCACTTGAATTTTAAAACAGTGGCAAAAGATATTCATAAAAAAATACAAAACAGAAAACAAACCAGAAAGAAACAGGGAACAGAAAACTCACCTGACTTACATGTCGCCAGCCCAGCCCAGCAGCGCCTCGAGGTTGTCTTCAACCGCAGGCAGCTGCGTGGCAGCAGCACAGCGACCGCGGCCACCTCCTGCTTCCAGCGACGGGGGCTTCCCCCGAGTCTATCTGGATGCCAGGAGATGCCCCGGATCCTCCTTGACCTCTCCCGTCTTCTGCAGCACTCTCTCCCTCCCTCTAGCGTTCGACGTGGCCACCGAGAGCAACCGCTGGCCGCCGCAGCCCGCACTCGTAGCCACCATCGTCGCCTTCCCTCCCCGACGTGTTCCAGGGGTTCGCCTCGAACTGCTCTTCCTCACGGCCGAACCAGGCGACCCGGGACGCACTGCAGCCCCGACCCCGACCTCTTCTTCAACCTCTGACGGCCGAGATCGCCGGCGCCCGTTCCTCACCTCCGGCGCTTCCCCGAGCCCGCTGATCTACCCTGCCGCACCGCTGTGAGCTTAACTTTGTTTTCGCCCTCCTCCATGCGCCTATTACGTCGCCTAGTCGCTGATCCCACCTCGGCCGAAGCTCTCAGCCGCCGTGCCTCGTCGGCCCCGTGGCTAAAGCTCACGAGCATCGCTTGCAAGTGCACCACTATGTTCAGCGCCCCCGCAGGAGACGAACACGACCACCCACTCGTCCTTCCGTGCACCCTAGCAGGTTTCCGGCGAGGTCCGAACTCCGGCCACCGTGCAAACGGACGCCGCCGTCAATTCAGGCCATCTCCGGCGATTAGCTTGTTCCATCGGATGCGCGAGAACCACAGCTAACCGTATCCGCAAACCACGCGTAGAATGGTGCCCTGTAGCGAGCGCACGGTGAACCTCCACCGTCGGCTGTGGTTGTCGCCAGTTAACCTCCGGCGATGATGACATGGCACTATCATTAGGAGCTAATCACCCACTAATTACCCCACAACAGTCACTGACAGCGGCCCCCGCGGTGGGTCAAACCCCAGTCAACACGGGATTAATCCCCAGTTAACAGTGCGCCAATGACATGTGGGTCCCAAACGTTAGGTGTGACCACTGTTGACTTGATGACGTCACACCGACATCATGCTGACGCAGTTAACAATTTTCTGGATTAAAAATAATCCAGGAAATTTCAGAAAATGTTCAAAACTTAGAAAAATCATAGAAAATAATCTATAACTCCAAATGGAATAAGTTATATATGAAAAATCATTAGAAAAATCCAATCTTTCCATCTGTACCATTTTCATGCATGATAAAGCAACTTAACCTTGCTGTATAGATCAAAACATGTAAATGCAGTTTGGAAATTCATAGTTTGAATTTGAATTTGAACCTTTGGTTCAAATCAACTCAAACCCTTCTGTTGCTAGCCGCATTAGCTCAAATCACTACATCTTGCCATGTCATGGTCATGCATCATTTTGTGCATTGCATTGATTGTGTTCCTTCTCTGTTGCCGGTATTTGTCCCCTCTCAGTAGACGTGGTTCCGACGATGAGATCGATGACACCGATGAAGAACTATACTATCTTCAGAAGTGCCAGGCAAGCAAAACTCCATTGTTCATTCTGATACAATCCCACTCTCTCGCTTCTGCTCTCTTTTACTGCATTAGGACAACAACGATTCAACTGTTACATGCTGCGGTAGTTGAACCCCTTTCCTCTGCATGACCTGTCATAGCCACAGTAAATAGATGAAACCCACTAGCATGAGTAGGAGTTGTTTGAGACATGATGTGCCTACTCATTCATGCTTGTTGTCATGCCTGCTACTGGTTAGAGTTGAGTCAAGTCTGATTCATCGGGGATGAATTGGAATGTGGTGAACATGTCCTACTGTTGAGAGCTAAGTGTGTGAACACGATTTGGTAAAGGTAGCGGTGAGAGGCCATGTAGGAGTACATGGTGGGTTTGTCTCATTGAAACCGTCCTCAGGAACTGAGTTCTGTGTTTGTGATCCATGAACAGCTACTACCACACATTGGGATCCTTAATTGACTCTCTCGACATTAACCGCCCTTGTCCTCTGTCGAGGAGTTGCAAGTAGTTTCTGGTGTTTGTAGTATGCTGGAGGCCGTGCGCAGCGCTGACCCGATGGGTGGGCTGTGATGCGGTAGGCACGTGGCCGGGTGTACCGAGTTGCCCGTTTGGTGCCTCGGGAACCCTGCAGACATCGTTCGGGGCCATAAGTGAAACCTCGGCCGGACGCCCTGTGGATGGAACCTGAATAGGCGATAAACCTGGACTAGGGACTTGTGTGGTTAGTCAGGTCGTGGCCGACACCCTCGCCAGGCTTCCGCTTGAAGGTTGCCAAGATACATGACGTGTACATGGTGGTAAGTGGCGAGAGTGTGTGTGAAGAAGTACACCCATGCAGGGTTATAAATGATCTATTCGAATAGCCGCGTCCGCGGTAAAGGACTTCTGGGTTGCCTGTACAGTTCATAGACAAGTGAAAGTGGATACTCTAAAATGCGCAAGATAAGCGTGAGTGCTATGGACGGCGTTCTCGTAGGGAGACGGGAGCGGATCCATAGTGGTGTATTGATTGGTGAATATGTGGACTCGTGTGCGCCACCTCAAAAGAGTTACTTGCAGTCATAGTATAGGATAGCCACCGAGTCAAAGCTGGCTTGCTGCAGTTAAACTCCACCACCCCTTTGTTGATAGTGATGCATATGTAGCTAGTTCAGATGTAAGTCTTGCTGGGTACATTTGTACTCACGTTTGCTTAATTTATGTTTTTGCAGAGAGACTTCAGTCTCACTAGTAGTTCCGCATGGACTTCGACGTTTAGCTTGTTACCTCATCTACGATCTTGTGGCCTCGGCAGGGTCTTGTAGGTAGTCAGGCTTCTCAGCCTTTTCCATTTGTAGTTGTCTGTACTCAGACAAGTTAAGATTCCGCATGTGCTTTTGCTTGTATGACTTGAATGCTGGGTCATCAGACCTATGTTTGTAATATCAGGCTCTTCGGGGCCTAATGAATAAATACTTTGAGTTGTAGAGTTTTGTTGTGATGCCATGTTGTATTTGCACATATCGAGCATATTGTGTGTATGATTTGAAATGCTTGGTATGTGTGGGATCCGACAACCTAGTTGTTTATCCTTATAGCCTCTCTTACCGGGAAATGTCTCCTAGTGCTTCCACTGAGCCATGGTAGCTTGCTACTACTCCGAAACACTTAGGCTGTCCGACATGTGTCCTTCTTCGTTCCTGTGTCTGTCCCTTCAGGGAAATGTCACGCGGTGTCTACCGGAGTCCTGTTAGCCTGCTACAGCCCGGATTCCCCGGAGTCCTGTTAGCCCAGCTGCTACAGCCCGGATTCACTCGCTGATGACCGACACGTTCGTTGCTGGGTCATGTATGCATGTCCCTGTAAGTTAGTGCCAATTTGGGTTTACGACTAGTCATGTCAGCCCGGGTTCTCTGTCATATGGATGCTAGCGACACTATCATATACGTGAGCCAAAAGGCGCAAACGGTCCTGGGCCAGGTAAGGTGGCACCCGTGAGGCCGCAAAGTGATATGATGTGTTACATGCTAGATCGGTGTGACTTAGGATCGGGGTCCTGACAATTAGATCATATAACAATCCCTCAACATGCAACAAAGAGTCACTCCAAAGTCACTAATAGCGGAGAACAAACGAAGAGATTATTGTAGGGTACGAAACCACCTCAAAGTTGTTCTTTCCGATCAATCCATTGGGCTATTCCTATAAGTGTCACAAACAGCCCTAGAGTTCGTAGTAAAATAACACCTTAAGACACATATCAACCAAAACCCTAATTTCACCTAGATACTCCAATGTCACCTCAAGTATCCGTGGGTATGATTATATGATATGCATCACACAATCTCAGATTCATCTATTCAACCAACACAAAGAACTTCAAAGAGTGCCCCAAAGTTTCTACCGGAGAGTCAAGACGAAAATGTGTGCCAACCCCTATGCATAGATTCCCAAGGTCATGGAACCCGCAAGTTGATCACCAAAACATACATCAAGTGAATCAATAGAATACCCCATTGTCACCACCGGTATCCCACGCAAGACATACATCAAGTGTTCTCAAATCCTTAAAGACTCAATCCGATAAGATAACTTCAAAGGGAAAACTCAATCCATTACAAGAGAGTAGAGGGGGAGAAACATCATAAGATCCAACTATAATAGAAAAGGTCGCGATACATCAAGATCGTGCCATATCAAGAACACGAGAGAGAGAGAGAGATCAAAAACATAGCTACTGGTACATACCCTCAGCCCCGAGGGTGAACTACTCCCTCATCATGGTGACCGCCGGGATGATGAAGATAGCCACCGGTGATGGATCCCCCCTCCGGCGGGGTGCCGGAACAGGGACCCGATTGGTTTTTGGTGGCTATAGAGGCTTGCGGCAGCGGAACTCCCGATCTAGGTTTCTTTTCGGGGGTTTCTGTATTTATAGGAGTTTTTGGCGTCGGTCTCACATTAGGGGGGTCTCCGAGGCATCCACGAGATAGGGGGGCACGCCCAGGGGGTAGGGCGCGCCCTCCGCCCTCATGGATGGCTCGGGACTCTTCTGGCCCAACTCTTTTACTCAGGGGGCTTCTTTTGGTCCATAAAAAATCATCAAAAATTGGCACGTCAATTGGACCCCGGTTGGTATTCCTTTTCTGTAAAACTCAAAAACAAGGAAAAAATAGAAACTGGCACTCGGCTCTAGGTTAACAGGTTAGTCCCAAAAATCATATAAAATAGCATATAAATGCATATAAAACATCCAAGATGGATAATATAATAGCATGGAACAATAAAAAATTATAGATATGTTGGAGACGTATCACCCCTCGAGGCCAATCCACCACAAAGCAGGAGTAGGGTTATACACCGCAAGGTGGCCCGAACCTGGGTAAACTGCTGTGTCTCGTTTCCTTCCTGTTCATCGAGCTAGGCCGTGTGATTAGCAAGTAGGCAGACTGAGGAGGATGAGTTCTTCGCACGCACCCAGAGTTTGAACCTTCTGTGCGGCGAGATGGGCGCACCGCCACCCCATCGCTGACTCCGGCCGGTTCGTCGTCTCATGCTCGCCGCGAGCCAGCGAACGCGCAGGCTGCGTAACTCATGGCGCGCGAGCTCCTGCGCTACCGCCCTGTCGACGACTTCTACGAAGACTAGCTGGACCGCATCATCGAGCTTGTCAGCGCCGCCGGGGACTCTCCTGCACCGTCTCGCTCGCTGCCTCACCCAACGCCAATTGTGGGTGACGTAGCCCACGGAGCTCCTCCCGCACCTCCCCGTCAAGATGTCACCCTCGGGCCAAGGCGCGAGGGCCCGCGTGTTGGGGAACGTAGTAATTTCAAAAAAATTCCTACGCACACGGAAGATCATGGTGATGCATAGCAACGAGAGGGGAGAGTGTTGCCCACGTACCCTCGTAGACCGAAAGCGGAAGCGTTAACACAACGCGGTTGAAGTAGTCGTACGTCTTCACGATCCGACCAATCAAGTACCGAACGATCGGCACCTCCGAGTTCAGCACACGTTCAGCTCGATGACGTCCCTCGAACTCCGATCCAGCCGAGTGTTGAGGGAGAGTTTCGTCAGCACGACGGCGTGGTGACGATGATGATGTTCTACCGACGCAGGGCTTCGCCTAAGCACCGCTACGATATTATCGAGGTGTAATATGGGGGAGGGGGGCATCGCACACGGCTAAAAGATCGTTGTTCAATTGTGTGTAGAGAGGTGCCCCCTGCCCCCGTATATAAAGGAGCAAGGGGGAGGCCGCCGGCCAAGGGAGGAGAGGCGCGCCAGGAGGAGTCCTACTCCTACCAGGAGTAGGACTCCCCCCTTTCCATGTTGGACTAGGAGAGGAAGGGGGAAGAGGTGGAGGGGAGGAAGGAAGGGGGGGGCGCCGCCCCCCTCTCCTTGTCCTATTCGGACTGGGGGGGGGAGGGGCGCGCGGCCCTGCCCTGGCCTCCTCTCCTCTCTTCAACCTAGGCCCAATAAGGCCCATTAAGTTACCGGGGGGTTCCGGTAACCTCCCGGTACTCCGGAAAAATCCCGATTTCACCCGGAACACTTCCGATGTCCAAACATAGGCTTCCAATATATCGATCTTTATGTCTCGACCATTTCGAGACTCCTCGTCATGTCCGTGATCACATCCGGGACTCCGAACAACCTTCGGTACATCAAAACATATAAACTCATAATATAACGGTCATCGTAACGTTAAGCGTGCGGACCCTACGGGTTCGATAACTATGTAGACATGACCGAGACTCCTCTCCGGTCAATAACCAATAGCGGAACCTGGACGCTCATATTGGTTCCCACATATTCTACGAAGATCTTTATCGGTCAGACCACATAACAACATACATTGTTCCCTTTGTCATCGGTATGTTACTTGCCCGAGATTCGATCGTCGGTATCTCGATACCTAGTTCAATCTCGTTACCGGCAAGTCTCTTTACTCCTTCCGTAATACATCATCCCGCAACTAACTCATTAGTTACAATGCTAGCAAGGCTTATAGTGATGTGCATTACTGAGTGGGCCCAGAGATACCTCTCCGAAAATCGGAGTGACAAATCCTAATCTCGAAATACGCCAACCCAACAAGTACCTTTGGAGACACCTGTAGAGCACCTTTATAATCACCCAGTTACGTTGTGACGTTTGGTAGCACACAAAGTGTTCCTCCGGTAAATGGGAGTTGCATAATCTCATAGTCATAGGAACATGTATAAGTCATGAAGAAAGCAATAGCAACATACTAAACGATCGAGTGCTAAGCTAAAGGAATGGGTCAAGTCAATCACATCATTCTCCTAATGATGTGATCCCGTTAATCAAATGACAACTCATGTCTATGGCTAGGAAACATAACCATCTTTGATCAACGAGCTAGTCAAGTAGAGGCATACTAGTGACACTCTGTTTGTCTATGTATTCACACATGTATTATGTTTCCGGTTAATACAATTCTAGCATGAATAATAAACATTTATCATGATATAAGGAAATAAATAATAACTTTATTATTGCCTCTAGGGCATATTTCCTTCAGTCTCCCACTTGCACTAGAGTCAATAATCTAGTTCACATCGCCATGTGATTTAACATCAATAATTCACATCACCATGTGATTAACACCCATAGTTCACATTGTCATGTGACCAACACCCAAAGGGTTTACTAGAGTCAATAATCTAATTCACATAGCTATGTGATTAACACCCAAAGAGTACTAAGGTGTGATCATGTTTTGATTGTGAGATAATTTTAGTCAACGGGTCTGTCACATTCAGATCCATAAGTATTTTGCAAATTTCTATGTCTACAATGCTCTGCACGGAGCTACTCTAGCTAATTGCTCCCACTTTCAATATGTATCTAGACCGAGACTTAGAGTCATCTAGATTAGTGTCAAAACTTGCATCGACGTAACCCTTTACGACGAACCTTTTGTCACTTCCATAATTAAGAAACATATCCTTATTCCACTAAGGATAATTTTGACCGCTGTCTAGTGATCTACTCCTAGATCACTATTGTACTCCCTTGCCAAAATCAGTGTAGGGTATACAATAGATCTGGTACACAGCATGACATACTTTATAGAACCTATGGCCAAGGCATAGGAAATGAATTTCATTCTCTTTCTATCTTCTGCCATGGTCGGGCTTTGAGTCTTACTCAATTTCACACCTTGTAACACAGGCAAGAACTATTTCTTTGACTGTTCCATTTTGAACTACTTCAAAATCTTATTAAGGTATGTACTCATTGAAAAAACTTATCAAGCGTCTTGATCTATCTCTATAGATCTTGATGCTCAATATGTAAGCAGCTTCACCGAGGTCTTTCTTTGAAAAACTCCTTTCAAACACTCCTTTATGCTTTGCAGAATAATTCTACATTATTTCCGATCAACAATATGTCATTCACATATACTTATCAGAAATGTTGTAGTGCTCCCACTCACTTTCTTGTAAATACTGGCTTCACCGCAAGTCTGTATAAAACTATATGCTTGGATCAACTTATCAAAGCGTATATTCCAACTCCGAGAGGCTTGCACCAGTCCATAAATGGATCGCTGGAGCTTGCATATTTTGTTAGCACCTTTAGGATTGACAAAACCTTCTGGTTGCATCATATACAACTCTTCTTTAATAAATCCATTAAGGAATGCAGTTTTGTTTATCCATTTGCCAGATTTCATAAAATGCGGCAATTGCTAACATGATTCGGACAGACTTAAGCATAGATACGAGTGAGAAACTCTCATTGTAGTCAACATCTTAAACTTGTCGAAAACCTTTTGCGACAATTCTAGCTTTGTAGATAGTAACACTACTATCAGCGTCCGTCTTCCTCTTGACGATCCATTTAATCTCAATGGCTCGCCGATCATTGGGCAAGTCAATCAAAGTCCATACTTTGTTCTCATACATGGATCTCATCTCAGATTTCATGGCCTTAAGCCATTTTGCGGAATCTGGGCTCACCATCGCTTCTTCATAGTTCGTAGGTTCGTCATGGTCTAGTAACATAACCTCTAGAACAGGATTACCGCACCACTCTCGTGCGGATCTTAATCTGGTTGACCTATGAGGTTCAGTAATAACTTGATCTGAAGTTTCATGATCATTATCATTAACTTCCTCACTAATTGGTGTAGGTGTCGCAGAAACTGGTTTCTGTGATGATCTACTTTCCAATAAGGGAGCAGGTACAGTTACCTCATCAAGTTCTACTTTCCTCCCACTCACTTCTTTCGAGAGAAACTCCTTCTCTAGAAAGGATCCATTCTTAGCAACGAATGTCTTGCCTTCGGATATGTGATAGAAGGTGTACCCAACTGTCTCCTTTGGGTACCTATGAAGACACATTTCTCCGATTTGGGTTTGAGCTTATCAGGATGAAACTTTTTCACATAAGCATCGCAATCCCAAACTTTAAGAAATGACAACTTTGGTTTCTTGCCAAACCCCAGTTCATATGGTGTCGTCTCAAACAGATTTAGATGGTGCCCCTTTTTTACGTGAATGCAGCTGTCTCTAATGCATAACCCCAAAACTATAGTGGTAAATCGGTAAGAAACATCATAGATTGCACTATATCCAATAAAGTACGGTTATGACGTTCAGACACACCATTATGCTGTGGTGTTCCAGGTGGCACGAATTTGTGAAACTATTCCACTTTGTTTTAATTGAAGACCAAACTCGTAACTCAAATATTTGTCTCCGCGATCAGATCGTAGAAACCTTATTTTCTTGTCACGATGATTTTCCACTTCACTCTGAAATTATTTGAACTTTTCAAATGTTTCAGACTTATGTTTCATCAAGTAGATATACCCATATCTGCTCAAATCATCTGTGAAGGTCAGAAAATAACGATACTTGCAGTGAGCCTTAACACTCATCGGACCGCATACATCAGTATGTATTATTTCCAATAAGTCTGGTTGCTCGCTCCATTGTTCCGGAGAACGGAGTCTTAGTCATCTTGCCCATGAGGCATGGTTCGCAAGCATCAAGTGATTCATAATCAAGTGATTCCAAAATCCCATCAGTATGGAGTTTCTTCATGCGCTTTACACCAATATGACCTAAACGGCAGTGCCACAAATAAGTTGCACTATCATTATTAACTTTGCATCTTTTGGCTTCATTATTATGAATATGTGTATCACTACGATCGAGATCCAACAAACCATTTTATTTGGTGTATGACCATAGAAGGTTTTATTCATGTAAACATAAAAACAATTATTCTCTAATTTAAATGAATAACCGTATTGCAACAAACATGATCAAATCATATTCATGCTCAACGCAAACACCAAATAACACTTATTTAGTTTCAACACTAATCCCGAAAGTATAGGGAGTGTGCGATGATGATCATATCAATCTTGGAATTACTTCCAACACACATCGTCACCTCGCCTTTTACTAGTCTCTGTTTATTCTGCAACTCCCGTTTCGAGTTACTACTCTTAGCAACTGAACCAGTATCAAATGCCGAGGGGTTGCTATAAACACTAGTAAAGTACACATCAATAACATGTTTATCCAATATACCTTTGTTCACTTTGCTATCCTTCTTATCCACCAAATACTTGGGGTAGTTCCACTTCCAGCAACTAGTCCCTTTGCAGTAGAAGCACTTAGTCTCAGGCTTAGGACCAGACTTAGGCTTCTTCACTTGAGCAGCAACTTGCTTGCCGTTCTTCTTGAAGTTCCCCTTCTTCCCTTTGCCCTTTTCTTGAAACTAGTGGTCTTGTCAACCATCAACACTTGATGTTTTTCCTGATTTCTACCTTCGTCGATTTCAACATCACGAAGAGCTCGGGAATTACTTTCGTCATCCCTTGCATACTATAGTTCATCACGAAGTTCTACTAACTTGGTGATGGTGACTAGAGAATTCTGTCAATCACTATTTTATCTGGGAGATTAACTCCCACTTGATTCAAGCGATTGTAGTACTCAGACAATCTGAGCACATGCTCACTGCTTGAGCTATTCTCCTCCATCTTTTAGCTATAGAACTTGTTTGGAGACTTCATATCTCTCAACTCGGGTATTTGCTTGAAATATTAACTTCAACTCCTGGAACATCTCATATGGTCCATGACGTCCAAAACGTCTTTGAAGTCCCGATTCTAAGCCGTTAAGCATGGTGCACTAAACTATCAAGTAGTCATCATATTAAGCTAGCCAAACGTTCATAACGTCTGCATCTGCTCCTGCAATGGGTCTGTCACCTAGCGGTGCATCAAGGGCATAATTCTTCTGTGCAGCAATGAGGATAATCCTCAGATCACGGATCCAATCCGCATCTTTGCTACTAACATCTTTCAACATAATTTTTCTCTAGGAACATATCAAAAATAAACACAGGGAAGCAACAACGCGAGCTATTGATCTACAACATAATTTGCAAAATACTATCAGGACTAAGTTCATGATAAATTCAAGTTCAATTAATCATATTACTTAAGAACTCCCACTTAGATAGACATCCCTCTAATCCTCTAAGTGATCACGTGATCCATATCAACTAAACCATGTCCGATCATCACGTGAGATGGAGTAGTTTCAATGGTGAACATCACTATGTTGATCATATCTACTATATGATTCACGCTCGACCTTTCGGTCTCCGTGTTCCGAGGCCATATCTGCATATGCTAGGCTCGTCAAGTTTAACCTAAGTATTCCGCGTGTGCAACTGTTTTGCACCCGTTGTATTTGAACGTAGAGCCTATCACACCCGATCATCACGTGGTGTCTCAGCACGAAGAACTTTCGCAACGGTGCATACTCAGGGAGAACACTTTTATCTTGAAATTTTAGTGAGAGATCATCTTATAATGCTACCGTCAATCAAAGCAAGATAAGATGCATAAAAGATAAACATCACATGCAATCAATATAAGTGATATGATATGGCCATCATCATCTTGTGCTTGTGATCTCCATCTCCGAACCACTGTCATGATCACCATTGTCACCGGCGCGACACCTTGATCTCCATCGTAGCATCGTTGTCGTCTTGCCAACTATTGCTTTTACGACTATCGCTACAGCTTAGTGATAAAGTAAAACAATTACATGGCGATTGCATTACATACAATAAAGCGACAACCATATGGCTCCTGCCAGTTGCCGATAACTCGGTTACAAAACATGATCATCTCATACAATAAAATATAGCATCATGTCTTGACCATATCACATCACAACATGCCCTGCAAAAACAAGTTAGACGTCCTCTACTTTGTTGTTGCAAGTTTTACGTGGCTGCTACGGGCTTAGCAAGAACCGTTCTTACCTACGCATCAAAACCACAACGATAGCTTGTCAAGTTGGTGCTGTTTTAACCTTCGCAAGGACCGGGCGTAGACACACTCGATTCAACTAAAGTGAGAGAGACAGACACCCGCTAGTCACCTTTAAGCAACGAGTGCTCGCAACGGTGAAACCGGTCTCGCGTAAGCGTACGCGTAATCTTGGTCCGGGCCGCTTCATCTCACAATACCGCTGAACCAAAGTATGACATGCTGGTAAGCAGTATGACTTATATCGCCCGCAACTCACTTGTGTTCTACTCGTGCGTAACATCAACGCATAAAACTAGGCTCGGATGCCACTGTTGGGGAACGTAGTAATTTCAAAAAAATTCCTACGCACACGCAAGATCATGGTGATGCATAGCAACGAGAGGGGAGAGTGTTGTCTACGTACCCTCATAGACCGAAAGCGGAAGCGTTAACACAACGCGGTTGAAGTAGTCGTACGTCTTCACGATCCGACCGATCAAGTATCGAACGCACGGCACCTCCGAGTTCAGCACACGTTCAGCTCGATGACGTCCCTCGAACTCCGATCCAGCCGAGTGTTGAGGGAGAGTTTCGTCAGCAAGACGGCGTGGTGACGATGATGATGTTCTACCGACGCAGGGCTTCGCCTAAGCACCGCTATGATATTATCGAGGTGTAATATGGTGGAGGGGGCACCGCACACGGCTAAAAGATCGTTGATCAATTATGTGTAGAGAGGTGCCCCCCTGCCCCCGTATATAAAGGAGCAAGGGGGAGGCCGCCGGCCAAGGGAGGAGAGGCGCGCCAGGAGGAGTCCTACTCCTACCGGGAGTAGGACTCCCCCCTTTTCCATGTTGGACTAGGAGAGGAAGGGGGAAGAGGTGGAGGGGAGGAAGGAAGGGGGGCGCCGCCCCCCTATCCTTGTCCTATTCGGACTAGGGGGGGAGGGGCGCGCGGCCCTGCCCTGGCCTCCTCTCCTCTCTTCCACCTAGGCCCAATAAGGCCCATTAAGTTACTGGGGGGTTCCGGTAACCTCCCGGTACTCCGGAAAAATCCCGATTTCACCCGGAACACTTCCGATGTCCAAACATAGGCTTCCAATATATCAATCTTTATGTCTCGACCATTTCGAGACTCCTCGTCATGTCCGTGATCACATCCGGGACTCCGAACAACCTTCGGTACATCAAAACATATAAACTCATAATATAACTGTCATCGTAACGTTACGCGTGCGGACCCTATGGGTTCGAGAACTATGTAGACATGACCGAGACTCCTCTCCGGTCAATAACCAATAGCGGAACCTGGATGCTCATATTGGTTCCCACATATTCTACGAAGATCTTTATCGGTCAGACCGCATAACAACATACGTTGTTCCCTTTGTCATCCGTATGTTACTTGCCCGAGATTCGATCGTCGGTATCTCGATACCTAGTTCAATCTTGTTACCGGCAAGTTTCTTTACTCGTTCCGTAATACATCATCCCCCAACTAACTCATTAGTTACAATGCTTGCAAGACTTATAGTGATGTGAATTACTGAGTGGGCCCAGAGATACCTCTCCGACAATCGGAGTGACAAATCCTAATCTCGAAATACGCCAACCCAACAAGTACCTTTGGAGACACCTGTAGAGCACCTTTATAATCACCCAGTTACGTTGTGAAGTTTGGTAGCACACAAAGTGTTCCTCCGGTAAACGGGAGTTGCATAATCTCATAGTCATAGGAACATGTATAAGTCATGAAGAAAGCAATAGCAACATACTAAACGATCGAGTGCTAAGCTAACGGAATGGGTCAAGTCAATCACATCATTCTCCTAATGATGTGATCCCGTTAATCAAATGACAACTCATGTCTATGGCTAGGAAACATAACCATCTTTGATCAACGAGCTAGTCAAGTAGAGGCATACTAGTGACACTCTGTTTGTCTATGTATTCACACATGTATTATGTTTCCGGTTAATACAATTCTAGCATGAATAATAAACATTTATCATGATATAAGGAAATAAATAATAACTTTATTATTGCCTCTAGGGCATATTTCCTTCAGTCTCCCACTTGCACTAGAGTCAATAATCTAGTTCACATCGCCATGTGATTTAACATCAATAATTCACATCACCATGTGATTAACACCCATAGTTCACATTGTCATGTGACCAACACCCAAAGGGTTTACTAGAGTCAATAATCTAATTCACATAGCTATGTGATTAACACCCAAAGAGTACTAAGGTGTGATCATGTTTTGATTGTGAGATAATTTTAGTCAACGGGTCTGTCACATTCAGATCCATAAGTATTTTGCAAATTTCTATGTCTACAATGCTCTGCACGGAGCTACTCTAGCTAATTGCTCCCACTTTCAATATGTATCTAGACCGAGACTTAGAGTCATCTAGATTAGTGACAAAACTTGCATCGACTTAACCCTTTACGACGAACCTTTTGTCACTTCCATAATTAAGAAACATATCCTTATTCCACTAAGGATAATTTTGACCGCTGTCCAGTGATCTACTCCTAGATCACAATTGTAATCCCTTGCCAAAATCAGTGTAGGGTATACAATAGATCTGGTACACAGCATGACATACTTTATAGAACCTATGGCCAAGGCATAGGAAATGACTTTCATTCTCTTTCTATCTTCTGCCATGGTCGGGCTTTGAGTCTTACTCAATTTCACACCTTGTAACACAGGCAAGAACTCTTTCTTTGATTGTTCCATTTTGAACTACTTCAAAATCTTATTAAGGTATGTACTCATTGAAAAAACTTATCAAGCGTCTTGATCTATCTCTATAGATCTTGATGCTCAATATGTAAGCAGCTTCACCGAGGTCTTTCTTTGAAAAACTCCTTTCAAACACTCCTTCATGCTTTGCAGAATAATTCTACATTATTTCCGATCAACAATATGTCATTCACATATACTTATCAGAAATGTTGTAGTGCTCCCACTCACTTTCTTGTAAATACAGGCTTCACCACAAGTCTGTATAAAACTATATGCTTGGATCAACTTATCAAAGCGTATATTCCAACTCCGAGAGGCTTGCACCAGTCCATAAATGGATCGCTGGAGCTTGCATATTTTGTTAGCACCTTTAGGATTGACAAAACCTTCTGGTTGCATCATATACAACTCTTCTTTAATAAATCCATTAAGGAATGCAGTTTTGTTTATCCATTTGCCAGATTTCATAAAATGCGGCAATTGCTAACATGATTCGGACAGACTTAAGCATAGATATGCGTGCGTGCGAGGCGTTGGCTCTAACTGAACCCGAGCGAGGCGTTGGGCTCTAACTGAACCTGAGCGATTGCACTGCAGGCTATGTGTTCCTGAACCCGAGCGATCGATCGATGGCTGTTAACTGAACCCGATCGAGCGATTCCTTCGCTACTGCTGCTAACTGAAGCCGATCGATGCTGCCTCTGGGATGAACAGTAAGCGTTGCGGGGGGGGGGGGGTTTGGATGAACAGTGAGCGGTGGCGTTGCCTCTGGATGAACAGGACCCCGTGGTGTGGTGGAGGGCTGGATGAACAGTAGACGGTGGAGGGGTGCCCGTGGAGGGGTGGTTGAACAGGACCCCGTGGTGTGGAGGGCTGGATGAACAGTAGACGGTGGAGGGGTACCCATGGAGGGGTGGTTGAACAGTAGCCGGTGGAATAGCGCGTGGTGGAGGCTGGATGAACAGGAGCCCGTGGAGGCTGGAGGAGGTCGACGGTAGCCCGTGGAGGCTGGAGGAGGTCGACAGTGGAGATGAACAGTATCCCGTGGAGTCCCGTTTTGCGGTACGCCACACCCCTCCCGATGAACAGGACCCCCGTTTCGACCGTAGGACGTCCGTTTCGTCGGTTTTGCTGTACGCCACACCCCTCTCGATCAACAGGACCCCCGTTTCGACCGTAGGAGGTCCGTTTCGTCCGTTTTGCGGTACGCCACACCCCTCCCGATCAACAGGACCCCCGTTTCGACCGTAGGAGGTCCGTTTCCTCCGTTATGCGGTACGCCACACCCCTCCCGATCAACAGGACCCCCGTTTCGACCGTAGGAGGTACGTTTGCTCCGTTTTGCGGTACGCCACACTCCTCCCGATCAACAGGACCCCTGTTTCGACCATAGGAGGTCCGTTTCCTCCGTTTTATGGTACGCCACACCCCTCCCCATGAACACGACGCATTCCGTTGCCTCCCCATGAACACGACTCATTCCGTTGCCTCCCCATGAACACGACGACGACGCTGTTTCTCCGTTCCGACCCAGCCATGTACACGAGCCCTGGCCGTACGTATGCGCGAGTAGGCGTTCGAGACCCCGCCCGTATGTACACATACGTGGCCGTATTTTATTTCTTGCACCCTGGCCGCTGTACGTACGTGTACATGCTACGTGCGCGCCTCTACTACGACATGTACGCGCCTCTACTACGACATGTGTGCGCCTCTACATCCACCAGTATATATGTACGTACACGTTCACGACCAGAATGACAACGCTACGTACGCTTCGACCAGGTGGGTCCCGACTGTCAGGCACTTCCTTGCCTGCGAAGATGTAGCTGGTGGGTCCCAGCAGTCAGGGGGAAACGTTTTTTCGCGAAATACAGTGGCCCGTCCGGTGGGTCCCAACTGTTAGGTGGAGGAATCATTATTTTTCGCGTAATAAGGAGGCACTTCCTTGCTGCGGCCGTTGACCCAGCTGTCAGCCTCTCCACGTACAGTCCACGTCCGATGGAAGTCGTTCCTTGACCATGTTGACCACGCCGCGCCGAGAGCACCAGGGCGGTGGACGACGGCGAGGCCTAGGAAGGGGACGACGGGGAGGCGGGGAAGACGCGGCAGTGGAAGCCCGTGCGGAGAGGAGTACGAGGGTTCACTGGTTCGGCTGCGGTGTGAGGCTGCCGTTGCCGCAGGGCCTGGCCAGGAGTGGGAATAGTAGGGGGCGGTGAGGCCTCCGCGGCAGCACAGCCGGCCACTGGAGGCAGGAGCATGTGGCACGACCGGCGCTACTTTGGGTGGCTGGAGCAAGAAGACCAGAGGTTGAAGAAGCACTACGGCCGTTGGATCGACATCGTACGGTCACTTGAGCTAGAATCATTCATATTGACTAAAGTTGACAAAGGCCCCCATCCCAGTCAACTTAGTAGGCCCACAAGTCAGCCTCCCACCATGGTGGGTCCCAGCTAGCAGGGGGAGTATTCATTTTTTTGTGCGTAATAAGGAGGCACTTCCTTGCATGCGAAGATATAGCTGGTGGGTCCGAGCTGTCAGCGGCGGTAATGTTTTTTTCACGAAATACAGAGACCCTTTCGGTGGTTCCCTGATGTCAGGTGGAGGAATCATTATTTTGCGCGTAATAAGGAGGCATTTCCTTGCGTGAGGCCGGGGACCCAGCTGTCGGCCTCTCCACGTACAGTCCACTTCAGATGCATGTCGGTCGTTGACCACGTTGACCAGGCCGCGCCGAGAGCACTAGGGCGGTGGACGACGGCGAGGCCTAGGAAGGGAACGACACGGAGGCAGGGAAGACTCGGCAGTTGTTTCCCATGCGGAGGGGAGTACGACTGTACGAGGGTTTACTGGTTCATCTGCCGTCGCCGGAGAATAACAGCAGGTGTGGGTGAGTAGAGGGATGGCTAGGCCAGCGATGGGAGTATGGTGGGGCGGTGAGGCCTGCGCGGCAGCACAGCCGACCGCGGGGAGGAGGGAGCAGGCAGTCCCGCCGGCGCTTGTTTGAGCGGCTGGAGCAGGAAGAGCAGAGATTAAAGAAGCACGACGGTCGTTGGATGGACATCCAACAGTCAGTGCTTGTGCGTCAACCTTTTTTTTAGGAAAGCCTCAAATCTGTGGAAAACAGTATACAGCCCATCTGCCATTATTTCGAATAATTTACAGCCCATTTGCTAATTCTTAAGGTTTTTTTGGAGCCCATATTCTTTTTGTTAGCATTACAGCCCATATTGTGGCCACGGTTAAAAAATTATATGAAATTTTGCATATTTTCGGTGCGGTCCGAACTGTTTTTAATCCCGAAATTTCGACTCACATTCAAACTGATTTTAAAAATAAATGTATATCAATATATAATCCAACAAATTCTCCACACATAAAAATTAATGTAATTTAAAATCTTGAAATGAAAAAAAAAGATATTTGAAACTAATTGCTGGTTTGATGTGTTTTAAAAATGTACAGCCCATTTCTCATTACTGATGGGCCATTTTCTCGGCCAGCCGAATGAAAGCTCTCCTCGTCTTGAAAGGTTTGCAGCCCAATAGGCCTGACAAAGCGACTTACTTGGCAAATCACAAAAAAACTGGGCTGTGGCCGTGGACCCAGCTGTCAGCCTCTCCACGTAGAGTCCACGTCCGATGGAAGTCGTTCCTTGACCACGTTGACCACGCCGCGCCGAGAGCACCAGGGCGGTGGACGACGGTGAGGCCTAGGAAGGGTACGACGTGGAGCCGGGGAAGACACGGCAGTGGATGCACACGTGGAGAGAAGTATGAGGGTTCACTGGTTCGGCTGCGCTGCCGTCGCCGCAGAATAACAGGGGGTGTGGGTGAGTGGAGGGATGGCCTGGCCAGCGGTGGGATTAGTAGGGGGCGGTGAGGCCTCCGCGGCAGCACAGCCGACCACGGGAGGCAGGAGCAGGCGGCACGACCAGTGCTGCTTTGGGCGGCTAGAGCAAGAAGACCAGAGGTTGAAGAAGCACGACGGTCGTTGGATGGACATTGTACGGTCACTGCGGCTAGAATCATTTATATTGACTAAGTTGACAAAGCCCTTGGTACGTCAACTTAGTAGGCCCACAGGTCAGCTTCCGAAACGATGCGCTCCAGATGTCAGGGGAGGAATCATTTTTTGGGCGGGTGAAGCTAGAATGTCCGAGATTGAAGAAGAAGCACGACATCCGTTGGATGGACATCCAACGGCCACTGCTGCTAGAACCGTGTGTTGACTATAAGTTGACAAAGCCTTGCATACGCGTCAACTCTATTTTTTTAGGGGACGCGTCAACTTAGTAAGGCCAGAAGTGTGTGGCAGAGAACTTATAGCCCATTTGAGATTTGTAAGAATGTGTAGCCCATTTTTGAATTCTAATGGAATTTACTACAGCCCATTTACAGTTTGTTAAAAGTACATCCCATTTCAACCAACCGTTCAAAACAGAATTCAATAAAATTTCCCACATTTTGATGGGATCCGAAATATTTTTATCCCGAAATTTCTAGTCAGATTAAATACAATTTCAATATAAATTTATATTACATAAAAATCCAACGAAACATTGCGCTCGCAACAATTAATGAAATTAAAATTTTCAATATCCAAAAATAATATGTTATAAAGTAATCACGTGTTTGGTGCATTTTTTTATAGTTACTGCCCAGTTTTTATAATTACATCCCATTTATTATTTCTTAAAGCCCATTTTCTTGTTAAGCCTAATGCATCCCTCCTAGGAAAGATTTGCAGCCTAGCGGGGCGGAGAATAACAACTTGACCTTGCCTGGGTGTTTAAAAAAAAGTATAGCTGGGCTAGCCATTTTCAGCTTGAAAAATTTAATATCTGGGCTGGATATCAGGCCTGGGCTAGACGGGCCACAGCCCGCCCAGTTAATACCTGGAGCGATGTTTTCGTTGTTGTTCAGAGGAGAAAAATTAATATCTAGGCTAAACATCGAAAAACTCTGCAGTGCTCACACCTCAAAAACACAAATACTGCTCGAGCTGCTTGGTCCCAGCTGTCGGCCGCTTCTTGTGCAATTCTCTCGTTTATTGACTACTACATAGGTTGACAATGGTGTGGGACCGTGATGTCAGGAAACCAGGAGGAAGCAAAATAAATTATAGTTATATATATATATAGTAAGGAGGCACTTGCGTACGTGAGGCTAAGGACCTGGTGGGTCCGCATTGTCATCCTCTCCAAGTAAAGTCATCTCCTCGCCCGCGCACGCTTTCCGCGCGAAACAATCAGCGCCGCCCGCCCCGCTTCCCGGTGCAGGCGATTGCTGCGCCTTTAAACGACACAAGTGCCGTCCGTCCGTCCATCTGCCGCCCACATTAATGATACGCAGTTGCCGAGGCGGCTACTCCGGTGCCACACGTCCGTCCCTCCGCCCGCCCACCATTGCTATATAAACTGCTGCGCCGGCCATAGCCGCAGTCATCCGCATTCGTTCCCTTTCTCCTGTCCACACCACTACTGCCCACCATGGCTTCCTCACGCTCGAGCGCTCTTCAGGATGGGCGGACGACGGACCACAAGGAGATGGCAGCCATTGTTGCCGACCGGCTGGCCGGCAGGCAGCCGGAGGACGACGACGTCCCAATGGAGAACATGGTAGTCGACAATCCGGCACCAACCCCCTCCTCCGCGCCATCCTTGCCGGTGCATTGCACCATGACCATCGGCGAGGCCCGTGCCCAATATATGGACAGGGTGAGGCAGATGCGTGAGGAGCAGTTCCGGGAGGCGCAGGACGACGCCGCCTACAACCACCATCTCCTCCAGGAGCACCTGCAGGCGGAGGAGCAGATCGCCGCAGAGCGGGCGGAGCAGGAGGCGCTGCTCGACTCGTACCACTCTGCCCGCAAGGGCCGCCTCGAGCGCTGGCGGTACCGCATGTGGATGACGGAGGCTGCGGCCGCCTACAAAGAGGCTAGCAAAGAGGGCGATGAAGCGGGCAAGACGCTGTTTGGCGAGACCGAGGACGAGGCAGAGGACAATTCCGGTTCCGACGAGTCCCCGCTCCGCTGGCGTCGACGAGGCCCTGCTCCGTCGAGGCCCCGCGGCGCCAACAACGAGGCAGAGGATACCGACGGCTCCGCCGAGGCCCCGCCCCGCCAACAATGAGGCAGAGGACATCGCCGGCTCAGCCGAGGCCCCACCCTGCCAGCAACGTGGGGGAGGATTTCCACCGCTCTGCTGAGGCGCCGCCCGCTGGTATCAAGACAGAGGACATTGCCGGCTCCGCCGAGGCCCCGCCCCGCTGCCAACGAGGCCGCGCCACACAGAAAACGAGGAAGAGTAGAACACAGTAGGTCACCACCGCTCGGGTCCAGGTAAGGCCACCGCTTCTACCCTCCGGTTGAAGCCAAGCTAGGCGGGTTGACCATTGATGGCCGGTTAGCTTCTTGGCGGCGACGTGGAGTCGGAGAGCTGCGCTGGAGAAGAACGCTGCTTCTACTTAACTGCTGGTGCAATTGGCTGACTGACACGTGGGCCCAACAGGCCACATGTCAGTTACGCAACTGCACCTGCAGTTAAGTCACTGAAGCTTCTGTTCGGCTCAGCGGGACACAGGTGGGTAGCTTCGGTTAATTAATTATACCTCCAGCGCACCCCTTTTTAGTTGAAGAATGTATGAAATGTAATGAAATCCGGCATGTTTATATGAAATCCGACCGTGTATGAATGAATTTATTTCGATTAGTTCGAATTCCTGTATCACTGGCATTGGATGAACATGCAAAACAATACGTACTAGCATTATTCCCAGGGTGATCACCTCGTTTGCAGCAGTTTCACATGTACTCCCTCCGGTCCTTTCTAGTCTGCATACAAGTTTTGTCTGCAGTCAAAGTATCTCTACTTAGACCAATCTTATACAAAAAAGTATGTACTTTCACAATGTGCGAAGTAAAAAGGAACAGAAGGAGTACAAAGAGTTTGAGCAGTTTTTTTGCATTTCTGTACATTGCAATCAAACACACAGGCCTGGCAATTTATAGAGAACATTCAAAACAATCGATGATTATGCATCTCAGCGACTCACATGTCAGAGGCAATATTTACTTCACAACTAAAGAATAAAGGAAAAATTGATCGATGCTGCTGACAGCAAAGGGCGCCCCATTCAAAAATATCAAACGCATGTCTTGCTAAAATCAATGCGCAAAATTTGACAAGGTTGTCCCATTCCAAAATATCAAATGCCTACGATTGTGGAATGGGCAGGGTTTTCCATCAGTTCGGACATTGATATGGCACCTCGGGGTTGGGGTTAGAAGGGGTGTAGCTAGTTCTCTGTCCAACTGGGTAGGGGTACAATCTGCGAGAGTCTGGGTTATGTGTGGTGGATCTGGTCCTTGGGCAAGTACAACCGTGGTTCTATCTGCATCAACTGGTAGCACTATCTTTTCTAAAGACCGTGTTGTTACTCCCTTAGATACTGCCATCACGCTCTCCAATTCAAATGGCTGATAAACAAGAAAAGTAATTGAAAGTATAGACATTGTATGATAGACAGGTGCAATGGATAGTGGGGAATAAAAGAGGGCATGAAATAATTCAATTTTTGTTGTCTAACCAAACAGGATAGCATGACACAATTTCACATATATGATGGCTAACTAAACAGGATAGCATGACACAATTTCACATTATGATGGCTAACTAAAAAAGATGGAAAGACATAGTTCAAAATATGAGACTATGTAAATAGGATGACATGACATAACTATATAATGTGTTTATTAAATAGGTTGGCATGCCATAATTCACATACATTCACGGATAGAATACATATAATTCAAAATATGATGACTGTAAACACTAAACAGGATGAGATGATATAACTATATGATGTCTTTATTAAATGGGTTGCCATGCCATAATTCAGATAGATGATGTGTATGTACTATGTAAACATGATGGCATGATATAATTCAAATATATGATTTATATAGTAAGCAAGTAAGCAGATGGCAATCCATATATGATGTAAAAACTAAGCAATGCAAGACAACATGCATGACATGGGTAATATAACCCTGCCAAGTTTGAGCATAGACCTCACGGGGGGAAATAGTACTGGTCATCAGTCTCTGAATCCTCCTCTGAGGAGCTCTCTGTAACCAGCAAGATGTCTGCTTCAGCAGGTAGCATTGTCTGCTCTGAATACCTTGTTTTCACTCCAGATACTTCCATCACCGCTTCAAATGGCTGATGCACAGGAATAGTAGTTGAATATACAAACGTTGTCGAGAAATGGAACACATAATACAAAAAATGATAGCATGATATAATTCACATACATGATGATTGGCTAAACAGCATGGCATTGCATAATTCACATATATAATGCCTTTGCAACAAGATAGCATTGTATAATTCACATATATAATGTCTTGCAACAAGATGGAAATGCATAATTCACATATATGGTAATTAGACACTGAACAGGTGGCATTCACACAAAGCATGTCTAAACTAATCAAATGACATAGCAATGCGAGACACCATACGCACGATATGAGCAACATAACCCTACCAAGTTAGAGCATACACCTCGGGGGGAATAGGACTGGTCATCTGTCTCTGAATCCTCCTCTAAGGAGCTATCCGTAACCAGCAAGATATGCGCTTCGTCAGATAGCATAGTCTGCTCTGAAGACCTTGTTTTCACTCCAGAATTTGCCATCACCGTGTCAAATGGCTGATGCACACGAAGAGCAGTTGAATGTACTAACAATGTTGACAAATGTAATATGTAATGAAAAAAAGGATGGCCTGATATAATTTACATATAAGATGTTTGGCTAAGCAGGATGGCATTGCAAAATTCACATATATAATGGCTGGCTAAACAAGATGGCGTTGCATAATTCACATAAACGATGAATAAACTAAACAGATGGCATTCGCACAAAGGATGTCTAAACTAAGCAGATGACATATTTGATGTATAAAGTAAGCAATGCAAGACACCATATGCATGATATAACCAACATCAGCATGCCAAGTTAGAGCGAAGACCTCAGGGGGTAAATAGGAGTTGTCTTCTCCTTCTGAATCCCCCTCAGAACAGATATCTTCCTCTCGATTACAATCCGAAATGCGTGGAGGGGGGCTGCCTTTGCGCCTACCATGGAGCGACGTCTGCATGAAATTTTATTGCCACGCAAGGCACGTCTCTTTTGCTCTACATGTTCAGTTCCATTGTTTACAATAACTGTCATGCATAGGAATAAAACATAGTGAGATTATGTAAGGAGTGCATGCAGAAATCCAGAGTGATTGTAGCAACCTGTGGATAGACCCAAAACCAATAATACCAGGCAGATAATGGCTTCAGTTAAAAAATACAGATAATGGCTTCTTTACTGTTTGTTTCCCACCAAACATGAAACTCATAGTAGACACCGGAGATTAACCAGATAGTAGATAGTTACTATTGATAGCGGCCCCGATATGTACCCCACAACCATTTATAAACTCAAGTTTGACCATTAGTTTGGAGCTGACTCAGAGTCTAATCGGTGAACAGGACGATAAAGTAGCATGTAATATTAAGCGATGCATAACGTAAGAAGACACGAAAGAGTGCGACCTCTCTTGCGGACCCGTGTAGTCCTCGAGGTCATCTGCCCGGTTGATGATGGTAATGCAGTTGTCATGGCTACCAGCGGTGGGGAAGAAGATCTGAGGTGGCGAAAGACAGTCTGGAGGCCGGATCCCTGCTGTGCTGGACCCTTCTGTCGTTGGAGCAGCTGAGCTGGGGTGGACGACGGCGCAGCAGGAACGGGACAAACCACACAAGGTTTTCTTTGTCAACTATCTGTAAGGGAAGTAATTCTCTAAGGGCTCGTTTGAATTGGAGGATTTTAACAATGCAGGGATAGGAAATAGACAGGAATAGGATAGGAATGCACGTGCAAAACAGAGAATTTAAAAACACAGGATTTCTGCCAATCTGGGTGTTTGATTCACAACAATTGGAAGATCACAGGATGCAAAGAAGCATGGTGAGATTAAGTCAAACCACAAGAAAATGTACGGTTATAATGCTATTATGCTACTATCTCTTAGTCTTGTGCTTCATGAATAGGAATTTGAAAAGGAGGACAAGTGAAAATTAAAATTCCTACGTTTTTTCTTTCCAAGAGACACTAAAGGAACAAATCCGTGTGCTCAGTGGACAATATATATAACATGTAGAGTAAAAAAGAGATGCAACAAGTGTACAACCTCTTTGGCGAAGCCATGTCGATCTCAGCGTGATTGGGTTGGCCGGTGAGGATGCTCCGGCTGACTTTGCTGTCGGACGAGGGGAAGAAGATCTTAGGCGTCTGGAGATGGCGCCCGAGGTACTGCTCCGCTGTGATGGAGGGTTTCGTCGTTGGAGCAGCTCCGGTGAGTTGTACGACGCCGAGGCTGAATCAGGACAAGAGAGACAACGAACAACGTTAACCTGAGTGGAATTCTAATAGCATCTCCAATACATGACGTAAAATACATAACCACAAAGTGCTAGATGTCAAATACATCAGCCGCTCATCTCTGAACTTAACTATCGAAACTGAACTTAACTGCCAAAACAGAACTTAACTGTCGAAACTGAACTTAACTGTCGAAACTGAATTTTGTTGTCGAAACATAATTTTGCTGTCGAAACTGAATGCACTAGCAAGGTGAGGCTACACGTCGGTCGACTGACTTTTTCATCTCTGGTCAGTCGATTTTGCAGCCGTTGGATACGAAATCAAGGGCCTGCGGTTCATCTTCAACCTCCACCCCCCTGAGCCGCCAGCCACCACCGGCCAAACAGCAGCCCCCCCGCCGCCCGCGGCCGGCGGTGCGCCGCCCCGCCCGCCCCGAAAACACTCCCCACTGCCGGTCCGCCACCGCCCCAGCCATCCCTCTAGCCCCCCCGTGCTGAGCTTTTTCTCCAGCGATCCCCACGCCACCACCCCGCCAACGCCCCGCCACCGCCGGCGACCATCGCCCCCATCCTGAACCCTAAGATACATAGTGGGGTACCTCTCCGACGAGCCCCCCTGCCCGCACCGGTTGGTTCTTCCTTCACCCTGGCGAGCCCCCCCCCCCACACCCCCTGAAAATCGACTGACCCAAAAGTCGATTCAATCGACTGAAGTGTAGCTAAATTGGAGCAGCATCGCAAGCAAGAGCAAGAGCAAGAGCGAGAGCAGCAGCACGAGCAAGAGCAATGGCAAGAGCAGACCAGGCAGGGGACCGAGAGCAAGAGCAGAGCAGCAGCGTGAGCGAGAGCTAAAGCAGCAGCAGCTCCTACTGATGTGGACGTCACCGCTGAGGGAGCGACGCCGTGGAGGAAGTGGCCGGCGACGCCGCCGTGGATGGAGCCGCGCCGTGTCGGCTCGGGACCGAGCGCCGGCAGCACCGTGAGATTGAATCAAGAAGAAAATGCGGCAATTAGTGTACAACCTCTTTGGTGGCGCCGATTAGGGCGCAGCTTCATCCGAGGAAACGGTGATGATGATGCTCTTCCGGTGGTGCAGGTGAAGACGGCGGTGTGGGAATGGAGGTGGCGCGAAAGACGAGGGGAACGTCGGGGCAGCTCCTTGGAGGTGGAGGACGGGGTGGCTGAACCGGCGGGACGATGAGATCGACGACGGATACTCATTCGGTACGATGGATGAGGGACGTTGAGGTGTTGCTATGGACGACGTCGTCTGGGAAGAGGCTCCGGCTGGGTGGCGGACGGAGCAGGGTGTGGGGTTTCGTCGCGGGTTTTCGCGGCCTCGGTGTACAAATGGGTGGGTGGATGGGATGGCAGTGGGGAACCATGGCTTAGAGACGCACTTGTCCAAAATGTGGGGTAAGTTACGAAAGTACCCCCACCGATTTGAGGCGGTTCTTTCGGTTCAGGGGTACCACAGGCATTTCGCATGTCGGAATTTCACAGGAGGTGGGAGTTTTCACGCGCGTTGTAATTTCGGAATAGCAAGGCGCGGGTTGAGATGGAGGGAGTTGTCGGAGCACAACGAGACAAAGATATATCTTAAATATTTCGGGCTAACAAGACGCGGGTTGAAATTTCCGGACAAGCCTAACGTGTACTGTACCAAATCAATGTGCACTACAAATGTCATTCAAAACTTTGAATTCATGTTATGTTCAACTAAATATTTTACTACGTGTATAATGCATGCAACCTACTGCTCAAATGAACGTTTTAGTGCATTCCAAACGTATATACTACTTCTTCAATATGAACTAAATTTGAATTCGTTTCTCTATTTGAATAAGATCTACAGTAATGATTGTTGTGAAGTCAACGCATTTGAATTCGTTTCTCTGTTTTAATAGGATCTACAATCATCAATATTGTCAAGTTAAACCATCGTTTGTGTATTATCTTCACAGCACACCACATGATTAGTCTCGAGTTACATATGAACTATGTGTACTATATGAACTCGAACTAGATTTTTGGAATCCACTTTATTTTGATTTCAAATCACATTACATTTCTAGCTCTAGCTAGATCTTCATAATCTAAACCATGTCTCATATGTATAATGTGTTTATCACATTATGTATGGTGCCCAGCCCCCTACGCCTACAAGTATTTATATGTGAGTTGCAAACACCACACATTACCACAAATTCAAATAAAATGTGAGAATGTTCGATATATAGTATTGTTTAGATTGTTCGATATTTAGTTGTAAGGTGCAAACGCCACACATTATCACAAATTCAAATAAAATGTGAGATTGTTTGATGTATAGTATGGTTTAGATTGTTCGGCATTTACCTGTGAGTTGCAAACGCCATGCATTCTCACATTATGGTATAACATGTGCACATCACGTGTATCACCGCTATATTCATGCATGCAATGTTTAAAACACTATGATCTCCTATTCAAATATATGAATCCGCTTTCATATCAAATTATGATCTTTGTTAATCTCTTACACCCACACAATCCTCTAACCTTTGTAGCTACCACTAACTTTCTCTCGTGCATGCACACGCCCTCCTCGCCCTCCCTCTCCCTCGGCATTCTATCCACCGGGCACATTCATTTTTTTCTTTAGGTCGTTCTCCCAGAGTGTCCACAACTCCTTTCCGACACACACCGATCGATAAACCTCTCCAGCGATGCCTGCCTACAACATACACACACACCTTCAATCTCCTCCTTTATGTGTCCTTGCCTCATGTCTCTCATACGGTCAGACACACGTGTAAACTCTCGCCCCTCTTTTCATCGATCTCACAACCGCACACTCCTCCCCTATCTAGCTAGTAGTTGGGCCTCTCGCACCACCTCCTAGCTCCATTCTCTCTGTCTATCCGTCTCGCTGGGCCTTATTTGCCTCTAACAAATGGACGTACACCGACCGATCTCTCGCTATACATATAGCTAGCTAGGTCCTTATAACTCGTTTTTACCCACACGTCAATCGATCTACCTCATTAGTTGTGTCTCTCCCTTCCTCCGACAAACAACAATTGATCTACCGATCTAGTTAGGTTTGCTTACCAAACACATGGTTCCCCTTCATCATCCATGGATGCGTCCCGACAGATCTATCACGCACAGGCACACACAGAAACACATCCCCACTCTTATTGATAACATTGTAGTTCCACCCTCAGTCTGTCTAGTAGGCCTCTCCCACCATCTTCGAGAAGCAACTCCATCACCCATCCAGCACTCTACCCCTCTCCCTCCCTCTCCCTCCCTCCCTCTCTCCTCTCTCTCTCTGTCCCATCATATTTCCCGTCCTTCAGTTATGTATGGATGTCGACCAATCTCCCTCAAGACATAGCTGGGTCTCTCCTTCTCAACACATATATGAGTCGTTCTACCTCTATAGTTAGGCCTCTGCCTACCCCTCCCCCCCCACACACCGATACATCGAGCGCTCTAGTCATGTCTCCCTGCCACACACAAACTTGACATGTGCCCTCTAACGTTCCGGTAGGCCAGTCGCCCTATATCTTTGACTTGCACACACACACAATTTCGATGGCTCTCTTCATCGATCTCGCACCCACCCACTTGATCCTCTCTTCGACTCTATCGATAGCTATGACCCCTCCCTCTCTTCTCGTGGATTGTCCGACCCTCTATGTATGATATGGATAGGCCTCCATTTCACACACATTGCATGCAAAAATTTGTTTGAGATGTCATCGACACATATTCCCACAAATAATTCACGAAATCAACCCCCACCCCACCCCCACCCCAAAACAAAAAACACTCACGAATGCGGTTTGTATCTCTCACACACACCCACGTAGGTGGGGGACGTGCACGAATAGAAGAGGTGCATGCACGGCGCACGTACTCCCGTCTCTTTCCCAACCACACCCGTGCGGGTACACGGTGGAGCTCATTTCTGTACGAAAAAGGCAGCCCACGTGGTAATTTGGCACGTGTACTGGTTGTCCACTTGGTGGAGGGAGGATCGTCTAGCACGGGTGAACAAACAAATTGCGACTTGACGTGTTATGTTAAAAAAAGAGGCAAACCATGTGGGGCCTACCTTAGAGGCAAGGCTCTATACACTGGAGTACTTTTGATGTGTCCCGTCAACTCGCAGAATGAGGAGAAGCTTGCTTAGTACACCGTCTCCCCCGCCCACGGGCGCGGTGGCTCGCAGGATGAGGTGAAGCTTGCTCCGCCTTACGCCCGCTCCCTCGCCCATGCGCGCGGTGGCTCGCAGGACGAGGATAAAAATTTACTAGTCCCTCCGTTTACTCCTCGTCCCTACTACCTTGGTTATGGAGATTATATCATATTGTTTGGAATATATATGTCCTTTAGTAGATTTCAATATGAACTACTAGTACATACTCCAAACACTGATGTATATAGACATATTTTAGAGTGTAGATTCACTCATTTTGCTCTGTATGTAGCACTCTCCCTCGCCCCTCGACCCTCGCCCACGTGGTGGACGTGCAGCAATTCATTCGGTCTCATATAGCCAGAACGATATATACTGCACTACCATTATTGCTCAACTTCCCGAAGAGGCAAAGAGCCAATCGCAAGGTTAATATTTTGGAGATGCCAAGCGCCAGGTTATAGGAGAACGAGTAGTAGGTGCCGCGTCATTTATAAATAAAGTTTTTTTTCTTCAATGGCACGTATGCAATATGATAGGTTCATATGGAGAGAAAAGGAAACCGCTCCACTATATACATAGTCAGGACGGGCCAGCCTACATGGTTGATTGCTAGGGTTGCTCTCTTCACACTCTCTCGCACAAGACGACTGTGGCCACATCCCTGACATCCCGACGGATCACGTCCGCTTGGGGAAGGGGTGGATGCTTAGTGTAGATGAGGTGGCCGTCGCCGACGGCGAAAACCCATTGTCGGCATGTCCCGATCAGGGGTCCCAGCCGTTCTCTCTCACAAAGCCGGTGAGGTTGCCTTCGTCCCTTGCTCACTACCGCGACATGGGCAGTTGCCGCCTCCCGCCACCGTCCTCAAGGTTGAGCTACGTCCCTTAGGTACAACTCCCTTTACAGCCGGCTTGCACCACTGCTCCAGCTGCCCACATCACTCCCTGTGGATATTTCTCTACTTCTTTGCCCCGCACATACCTCTACTGGCTTCTACGTACTGTATTTGTGATGAGTTTATGTCTCATCAACTAGTCCCAGTAATCTTATTCTAATCACGCTTCTTCAATTTCTTTGCCACACGGATGCTCATCTCGATTTTGGTGAAACTGCACAAAATGATCCGATGGTCAAAAGGTTGCAAACTTCATTTATTAGGAAGCTCGAACGTTGCCAGCAAATTGAAGCCTGGTCAGGGTTCACGGTTCAAGGGCTAGGGACTGCATGGATCGTTTTTTTCTTTAGCTGCCTCTTTTCCAAAATAAGTGTCAACTTTAGTAGTAGTACAGCTTTGTACTAAAGTTTGCACAAAGTTCACTACTAGGAAAAGGGCTATAGATAATATGGACACTAATGACGCACCACACATGTGGTGCGCCACTACTATATACTAATGGCGCACCATGTGTTGGTACGCCATTAGTGTCCAAATACTAATGGCGCACCACATCCACGGTGCGCCACTACTAACGAATTTTTTTTATTTTTTTTCAAAACTAGTAATGGCGCACCAGGGGATAGTGCGCCATTACTAGTTTAACTAGTAATGTCGCACCACATCCTCGGTGCGCCACTACTAACAATTTTTTTATTTTTTTTTGTCAAAACTAGTAATGGCGCACCAGGGGACAGTGCGCCATTACTAGTTTTAACTAGTAATGGCGCACCACACCCTCGGTGCGCCACTACTAACAATTTTTGGGCAAAGTTAGTAATGGCACACCGTGGGTGTGGTGCGCCATTACTAGTTAAACTAGTAATGGCGCACCACACCCACGGTGCGCCATTACTAACTTTGCCCAAAAATTCCACCGAATGCACCACCCCCCCCCCTGTGGACCGCCTTTTCAGTTTTAGAAAAAATAAAAGAAAATGATGGAAATGTCAAAAAATACAAGAAAATAAGTTCCCCATGTGATATGTGGTCTAGTTGTTGGGAAAATTTACAAATATGAATTTCGACTTTATTTGCAAAATCTCTCTAGAATTTGTAAAATGGGCATAACTTTTGCATACGAACTCGGATTAAAAAGTTTTTTATATGAAAAATCATCTACTCGAAAAGTTACATACAAATTGAACTGGGGGAACCCTGTTGAACATCTTCAAAATTCCCAAAAACCTAACAGAACGAAAGATACGGGGCTTTTAAGATCTAGAGAGGGGAAAAATGAAAAAAAATCAAACTTACTAGTGGCGCACCATTTGCTAGGTGCGCCACTAGTAACAGAAAAAAATTGGTTTCAAAAAACTTTTTTTTCGAATTTTTTTCAAAATTTGTTACGTAATATGACCGGGAAGTTTGAAATATTTTTTCAAAATTTCATCACACTCATGAACATGAACAAAGTCCTAGACATCAACAAGGTTTAATAGGATTGATATGTTAGATATATCAACAAGTGCTTGTTAAGTGAGCTGGTGCTGGGGTTGGATAGAACTCTGAAGTTAATTGTGCTTGGGCTGGAGTAGTGTGAGGATGGGTGACCTTTCGGGAAGTTTGACCACGGAGTGCGATTTGACTTGAGATTAAGCATATTGACCCGAGATTAAGCCATAGTGACCTGAGATTAAGAAAAAAACGAAAAAAATATTTCTGAATTTTTTTTGAAAAAAATGTTAGTAATGGCGCACTTCTATGTGGTGCGCCATTAAGTCAGATAGTAATGGCGCACCGTGTGATGTACTAATGGCGCACTGCCTGGTGCGCCATTAGTATACCAGATACTAATGGCGCACCTGTGGTGCGCCATTAGTAAAAAATTCTAATGGCGTGATGCTAGTGGCGCACCTGTAGTGCGCCATTAGTAGGCAAAACAGGTGCGCCACTAGCAGGACTTTTCCTAGTAGTGGTTGAGACTTATTTTGGAACGGAGGGAGTACATATTTGCTATGATCTGTCAATCATTGAGATGCAATAGCATGCATGTTACTCTCCTTTGTATTTGATGAAATGTTGCAACGGGCAACCTTGGACGCAAGATACATGTAACAGAAGCTGGAAGCTTCATAGCATTGTACAAATTTATCTCGCTGATAAATTACAGTACGTACTATACTAGTACTCCCTCTGTTCCTAAATATGTCTTTGTAGAGATTTCACCATGAACCACATGCGGATGTATATAGATGCATTTTAAGTGTACATTCATTCATTTTGTTCCGTATGTAGTGGAATCTCTACAAAGACTTATCTACTAGTAATAGCTAGCCCCCACTACTAGGAATTCTCTATCCTCTCCTTGAGCCACATCATCAAAATTGATGTAGCCGTTAGATGAAGTAAATCAGTCCATAATAGCGGTCTGATCTAGACGTTGAGAGGCTCCGCACTAAGCCACATGCAAGCATGCAGAAATACCATGGCACATGCATGTGAGTGGCTTTTAAATCACATCAACATGTCTGCATGCAAGCATGCACCGGTAGCATGCATGTAAGTGAGCTTTTAAGTCCCATTAACATGTCAAAAAGAAAAATATAATCCCATTATGCAGTAGGAGTTGGCTGATCTTTTTTCCTTAAGTGGGATGATCTAAATGATGATGGGAGTTTATTTAGTTTGGCTACCACTTTGTCATGCGGTTATAGAGTTTTTTTTAGTTCTATGAAATCGATAATTTTGCGCAGAGAGATATACCGCTGTTCCGCGGAACGCGCGGGGACTCATCTAGTAATATTTAGGAACGGAGGGAGTACTATGTAAAGAGTTAGGCGTCGCACGGTGATAGTGTGAGGTGGGCCACGTAATCACTGAGCCTGTGTGTTTTCACTGCTCTTAGACGCCTCCGCTGTAAGAATGGAGAAAATTGTAATCTAGTAGTAGTACCTCCTTTCGCCGAAAGCGTGGGACATCCAGCAGTCCTACCACCTCAGTAATAAAGACTAATCAGCCGTCAAATCACATAGACCCATCAGTAAGTTGGACGGACGAAGCAACCATCACTCTTGCGCCAGTGAGAGGTCGCGTCCGCTCTGCCCGGGCATGAATGCGGCACCGATTCTTTGGAGCGGCGATGACCGTTTCGGGCGGGAAGCGCGCGCGGGCGATGGAGGGGCTTTGGGCGGGCCAGGCTGGTCAGGAGCGGGCGTGGCAGCTGTCCACATGTCCCTACCGGACATGCCCGGAAATGAGAGGATGCACCGACTCTCGCGGCTAAAATCGTACTACATGCCCAGAAACGAGAGGATGCACCGACTCTCGCGGCTAAAATCGTACTACACTACACAACATCTCTCTGTAGGAGTAGGTCAATCTGTCGCTCTCTCTAACACACACATGTTGTTAAACACACACACACACACGCACCTTGGTCCCGTTGCACCTTCTAACGTGACTTATTACACCTAGACGGAGGGAGTAATAAGTATACGAGATACGGTGGCACACTGACTTAAGTCGAATACAAGTGCCCAAAATTTGTGTGCATGTTATAATAAGGATTCACTTAAAATAGTACGTGAGCGAACAGAGGGATCAATTGGACAGTGTTCCCGAGCAGTAGCGAGATGTGTGAGGTAAGATACACCGCTAGCGCTTTTAATTTTTCTTATTAATTTGTTTGTTTCACCCTCTGACTGGTGGGACCCAACGTACTACGTGGAGAGAGGTAAGGTGACTAAGGCTGCATTATTTCTGCACCACTGTGGATAGTCTTACCACCAAAGCCACATGACACGATTATGATTGAAATCCCAATGACTCCCACACACACAAAAAAACACGGCATGCTTGTCACACGAATGCAGGAATGTATAAAAGGTTATTTCCCTCTCGTTGAACATAACGGGAGGGTTGTGTAGCTGGTTAGCCTGTTCGCACATCAAACTTGAGGTCTTGGGTGGATTCTTTGACTGGTCAAAATGTTTTCTAGGGTTTGCATGCTGCACACTCTCTCTCCAGTATATATATACATGCTGGAGCCTCAGCGCTTGTAGTTGCTCTCTTCACACTCTCTTGCCCTCTCCCGCTGGAGCCTTAGCGCTTGTAGTTGCTCTCTTCACACTCTCTCGCCCTCTCCAGATCTAAACAAGACTTCGTTGGCCTCTCTCTCCCCTCACTGCTGCTCAAAGAGCCGGCAGGATCCGTCCGCCGGGAAGGGAAGGAGGTTTACCGCTGTCGCCGTCGGCGAGGGACTACCGGCGCAGCTGTTCACTTTCCACCCAGCGGTGGCGCGGGAGGGCCTCCGACCCCTTCTTCTTCGCCGCCGTCCCGTCGCCCACCGAACCATGCCCCAAGAACCTTAAGGTATAATTTACTTACTCCACATGCATTGCTCTAGCTGCATGTATACCTTGAATCTAGGACGCGGTTCAAAGAGGACAGGAGTGGGGGAAAGTAGTGGGAATAGTTGTATATTGCATGAATCTAGGACGTAGTTCAAAGAGGAAATGAAGGGGGAAAGTTGTATAGCATGAATCTAGGACTTGGTTCAAAGAGGAAAGGAATGGGGGAAAGTAGTGGGGAAAGTTGTATCGCATAATTCTAGGACGTGGTTCAAAGAGGAAAGGAAGGGGCGAAAGTACTAGTTCAAAAAGGAAAGGAAGGCACAAGGCTGTAGAGTTTGAGCAGGACTAGATTTGCTGCGCTCACATAGGGAAAGGTGTCTAAAGATAACAAAACTGGGACCAACACAAATATGCTCCTTGGTTGTTTGTTCTTTGTTGCAACAGACTATGCATGACCACAGTACATCGGTAGATGCACATGGTGCTGGTGCGTCCACTGTCCCGTGCAACTCATTAGCCGTTGTTAATCTAAGGCCCTTTTTGGTTAAAAACTCCCTAGTCCCTACCTGCTTGGTTCCAGGGACTAAACATGGACTAGAGGTTATTAAATGACATGCTAAAAGACCATGTTACCCCTAGTAATGAACTAATAGAGACAAGGTGCGATGCGTGGCTGGGGCAACTGTTGGAAAAAGTCCCAAAAAGACTCCCTCGGGGTCTTCTTTCTTTAGTCCCAAATGCCCACTTTTAGTCCCTAAAAGTCCCTCCTGTTTGGTTTAGATGGGACTGACACGGAGTTTTTTTAGTCCGTACACCAAAATGTCCCTGTAAACAAACACCCTCTAATAATGGCGCTGGAAAATTGATGCAATGCCACAGTTAAAAGCAAATTACATGTTTAACAAATTTTATTGTTAATATAATCTCTATGTTAATACTAATCAATGCCACCATTTGAGAAATGGTACTGTCTTGCTTTCTTTCCCATTTAGATAAGGTAGATGCTTCTTTTTGTTGGCTTCTGTGTCATCCACCATTATTGACCACTAATTGTTTCCTTTGCACTTCTGTGTAAACAGGGTTATCTACTTCACCTCGTTGCCATTGTGACCTTTTGTTGCACTGCACAAAACACTTTTGTTTTCAGAGTGTTTTGTGCAATTCAACCAAAATGTCACACCGACAATGTTGCTTGATTGCTTGATCTTAGTGGAACTGCACAAGAGGAGATCTTACTTCCTATCCGTTAAGGCGAATTTGGTTCAGATCTTCTTCTTGTGAGTTGTTTGAATTGCGCATCATGAGAGGTCAGTACTAGCCTTCTTTCACATGATTCTGCAGTGTGCTTTCATATGTTGTGCTACTTGTACGTAATGTTGCTTGATTTTAGTGAACTTCAGAAATGGAGACAAGACTTCCAATCTATATGTGCACCGTAATATCCCATTGAGGTAAGATAAGGATATTTCACAACTGCTGGCCTGTATTTTGCCACTTTCATCAGAAAATTAAGTTTAGTACTATACTTGTGCTCCCTAATTGACATGCCAAATCTTACATTGAAGGCGAAGCTTGTCTGTTATTGAACCAAGTGATGAAGGGGAAGAACAAGTGGAAGAAAAACAAAAATCAACTCCCGGTGCTGTAATGAAGCACTGGAACTGTGATGACACAAGTAATAATATAGTTTTGCATCTTAATTTATTGCTATGGCTGGAACGAGCAATTGTTTTGCCACTGATTTGATGCCACTCTTAATGTAATATGTAATTATCTCTACTTGTGCAAACAGGGATCTTCTTTGAAGATACCATATATTTTAGTGCAACTGCACAAGAAGATGTTGGAAACATTAAACTAATCGAGGAGTATATAGTAAGCATGGCCACCACCGTAGATAGCAACAGATGGTTCTGGAGAAGTGCTTCATTTGTATGCTCTACACAATAAGCCTCCTGACAAACGTTGGTACTCGCCCACTGATTTCATCCATATGATTGAGCTTTGTCATCTCTATTGGTGTTGTGCTACTGTTTAGATACTGTCATGAAAAAGTGGTATTGTCCTTGAGAAGTGCTTCATCTGTGTTGTTTTAAATATTTCCTTTCCTTTTTTCGAGCAAACAGGGATGCTAGCATTTAGTAGTCCTCTTGTCTTTGCACAACAGGATCATCTTCCTCTGAAGAAGAATATGGAGTACGTGAGGTGACTAGTTCCGATTATGCCAGGATGAAGAAGCCCTGTCTATCTTCTCATCAGAAGGAGCAGTTGAGGGATGGTTACATTACTCCCCAAAAGACCAAACTAACTTCAGCTCAGAAGGACTGACAAATCTCCATTTTTTTGCTGTGATGCGCGAGTACAATGTTTTTCTAGGATTCTTTCTGGTGTGTTCCATTTTTCTAAAGTGTGCTCTACATGGACCATGTATGTGCCTGTTGAAACTGTCAATTCATAATACAGTTTGCTTTATACTAATCACTTTTTTGTATTTGTGCAAACAGGGGTGCTCAGCTTGATTTCAATGGGAACTGCACAAAATGTTCATGAATACATCGAATCATTCATTTCCACCACAAGAAAGGAGGTGCCGATAAGTTCAAGGCGTTGGAACATATGAGGGCGAAATCATACAAGCTACGCACAAATTTGGTTGAACTGCACAAAAAGAACAGCTGGTTTATTTAGCACGAGGTGCCATGCCAATGTCCGAACTGATGGCAAACCCTGCCCATTCCACAATCGTAGGCATTTGATATTTTCGAATGGGACAACCTTGTCAAATTTTGCTCATTGATTTTAGCAAGACATGCGTTTGATATTTTCGAATGGGACGCCCTTTGCTGTCAGCAGCGTCGATCAATTTTTTCTTTATTCTTTTATTGTGAAGTAAATATTGCCTCTGACATGTGAGTCGCTGAGATGCATAATCATCGATTGTTTTGAATGTTCTCTATGAATTGTCAGGCCTGTGTGTTTGATTGCAATGTACAGAAACGCTAAAAAGCTGCTCAAACTCTTTGTACTCCTTTTGTTCCTTTTTACTTGGCACATTGTGAAAGTAAATACTTTTTTGTATAAGATTGGTCAAAGTAGAGATACTTTGACTGCAGACAAAACATGTATGCAGACTAGAAAGGACTGGAGAGAGTACATGTGAAACTACTGCAAACGAGGTGATCACCCTAGGAATAATGCTAGTACGTATTGTTTTGCATGTTCATCCAATGCCAGTGATACAGGAATTCGAACTAAACAAAATAAGTTCATTCATACATGGTCGGATTTCATATAAACATGCTGGATTTCATTACATTTCATACATTCTTCAACTAAAGAGGGGTGCGCTGGAGGTATAATTAATTAGCCGAAGCTACCCACCTGTGTCCCGCTGAGCCGAACAGAAGCTTCAGTGACTTAACTGCAGGTGCAGTTGCGTAACTGACATGTGGCCTGTTGGGCCCACGTGTCAGTCAGCCAACTGCACCAGCAGTTAAGTAGAAGCAGCGTTCTTCTCCAGCGCAGCTCTCCGACTCCACGTCACCACCAAGAAGCTAACCGGCCGTCAATGGTCAACCCGCCTAGCTTGGCTTCAATCGGAGGGTAGCAGCGGTGGCCTTACTTGGACCCGAGCGGCGGCGACCTACCATGTTCTACTCTTCCTCGTTTTCTGTGTGGCGCGGCCTTGTTGGTAGCGGGGCGGGGCCTCGGCGGAGCCGGCGATGTCCTCTGTCTCGTTGTCGGCGGGCGGCGCCTCAGCGGAGCGGTGGAAATCCTCCCCCACGTTGCCGGCAGGGTGGGGCCTCGGCAGAGCCGGTGATGTCCTCAGCCTCGTTGTTGGCGGGGTGGGGCCTCGGCGGAGCCGGCGGTGTCCTCTCCCTCGTTGTTGGCACTGCGGGGCCTCGGCGGAGCAGGGCCTCGTCGATGCCAGCGGAGCGGGGACTCGTCGGAGCCGGCATTATCCTCTGCCTCGTCCTCGGTTTCACCAAACAGCGCCTCACCCACTTCATCGCCCTCTTTGCTAGCCTCTTTGTAGGCGGCCGCAGCCTCCGTCACCCGCATGCGGTACCGCTAGCGCTCGAGGCGGCTCTTGCGGGCGGAGCGGTACGAGTCGAGCAGCGCCTCCTGCTCCGCCCGCTCCGCGGCGATCTGCTCCTCCGCCTGCAGGTGCTCCTGGAGGAGATGGTGGTTGTAGGCGGCGTCGGCCTGCGCCTCCCAGAACTGCTCCTCACGCATCTGCCTCACCTTGTCCATATATTGGGCACGGGCCTCGCCGATGGTCATGGTGCAATGCACCGGCAAGGATGGCGCGGAGGAGGGGGTTGGCGCCGGATCGTCAACTACCATGTTCTCCATTGGGACGTCGTCGTCCTCCGGCTGCCTGCCGGCCAGCCGGTCGGCAGCAATGGCTGCCATCTCCTTGTGGTCCGTCGTCCGCCCGTCCCGAAGAGCGCTGGAGCGCGAGGAAGCCATGGTGGGCAGTAGTGGTGTGGACAGGAGAAAGGGAACGGATGCGGATGACTGCGGCTATGGCCGGCGCAACAGTTTATATAGCAATGGTGGGCGGGCGGAGGGACGACGTGTGGCGTCGGAGTAGCCGCCTCGGCAACCGCGTATCATTAATGTGGGCGGCAGATGGACGGACGGACGGCACTTGTGTCGTTTGAAGGCGGAGCAATCGCCTGCACCAGGAAGCGGGGCGGGCGGCGCTGACTGTTTCGCGCGGAAAGCGCGCGCGGGCGAGGAGATGGCTTTACTTGGAGAGGATGACAATGGGGACCCACCAGGTCCATAGCCTCACGTACGCAAGTGCCTCCTTATTATATATATAACTATAATTTATTTTGCTTCCTCCTGGTTTCCTGACATCACGGTCCCACACCATTGTCAACCTATGTAGTAGTCAATAAACGAGAGAATTGCACAAGAAGCGGCCGACAGCTGGGACCAAGCAGCTCGAGCAGTATTTGTGTTTTTGAGGTGTGAGCACTGCAGAGTTTTTCGATGTTTAGCCCAGATATTAATTTTTCTCCTCTGAACAACAACGAAAACATCGCTGCAGGTATTAACTGGGCGGGCTGTGGCCCGTCTAGCCCAGCCCAGATATTAATTTTTTCAAGCTGAAAATGGCTAGCCCAGCTATACTTTTTTTTAGAATACCCAGGCAAGGTCAAGTTGTTATTCTCCGCCCCGCTGGGCTGCAAATCTTTCCTAGGAGGGATGCATTAGGCTTAACAAGAAAATGGGCTTTAAGAAATAATAAATGGGATGTAATTATAAAAACTGGGCAGTAACTATAAAAAAATGCACCAAACACGTGATTACTTTATAAAATATTATTTTTGGATATTGAAAATTTTAATTTCATTAATTGTTGCGAGCGCAATGTTTCGTTGGATTTTTACGTAATATAAATTTATATTGAAATTGTATTTAATCTGACTAGAAATTTCGGGATAAAAATATTTCGGATCCCATCAAAATGTGGGAAATTTTATTGAATTCTGTTTTGAACGGTTGGTTGAAATGGGCTGTACTTTTAACAAACTGTAAATGGGCTGTAGTAAATTCCATTAGAATTCAAAAATGGGCTACACATTCTTACAAATCTCAAATGGGCTATAAGTTCTCTGCCACACACTTCTGGCCTTACTAAGTTGACGCGTCCCCTAAAAAACAGAGTTGACGCGTATGCAAGGCTTTGTCAACTTATAGTCAACACACGGTTCTAGCAGCAGTGGCCGTTGGATGTCCATCCAACGGATGTCGTGCTTCTTCTTCAATCTCGGATATTCTAGCTTCACCCGCCCAAAAAATGATTCCTCCCCCTGACATCTGGGGCGTACCGATTCGGAAGCTGACCTGTGGGCCTACTAAGTTGACGTACCAAGGGCTTTGTCAACTTAGTCAATATAAACGATTCTAGCTGCAGTGACCGTACGATGTCCATCCAACGGCCGTCGTGCTTCTTCAACCTCTGGTCTTCTTGCTCCAGCCGCCCAAAGCAGCGCCGGTCGTGCCGCCTGCTCCTGCCTCCCATGGCCGGTTGTGCGGCCGCGGAGGCCTCACCGCCCCCTACTAATCCCACCGCTGGCCAGGCCATCCCTCCACTCACCCACACCCCCTGTTATTCTGCGGCGACGGCAGCGCAGCCGAACCAGTGAACCCTCGTACTCCTCTCCGCGTGTGCATCCACTGCCGCGTCTTCCCCGGCTCCGTGTCGTCCCCTTCCTAGGCCTCGCCGTCGTCCACCGCCGTGGTGCTCTCCGCGCGGCGTGGTCAACGTGGTCAAGGAACGACTTCCATCGGAAGAGTACTGTACGTGGAGAGGCTGACAGCTGGGTCCACGGCCACATCCCAGTTTTTTGTGATTTGCCAAGTAAGTCGCGTTGTCAGGCATGTCGGGCTGCAAATCTTTCAACACGAGGAGAGCTTTCACTCGGCTGGCCGAGAAAATGGCCCATCAGTAATGAGAAATGGGTTGTACATTTTTAAAACAAATCAAACCGGCAATTAGTTTCAAATATCTTTTTTTTTCATTTCAAGATTTTAAATTACATTAATTTTTATGCGTGGAGAATTTGTTGGATTTTATATTGATATACATTTATTTTTTAAATCAGTATGAATGTGAGTCGAAATTTCGGGATTAAAAACAGTTCGGACCACACCGAAATATGCAAAATTTCGTATAATTTTTTAACCGTGGCCACAATATGGGCTGTAATGCTAACAAAAAGAATAAGGGCTCCAAGAAAACCTTAAGAATTAGCAAATGGGCTGTAAATTATTAGAAATAATGGCAGATGGGTTGTATGCTGTTTTCCACAGATTTGAGGCTTTCCTAAAAAAAGGTTGACGCACAAGCACTGACTGTTGGATGTCCATCCAACGGCCGTCGTGCTTCTTCTATCTCTCCTCTTCCTGCTCCAGCCGCTCAAACAAGCACCGGTGGGACTGCTTGCTCCCTCCTCCCCGCGGCCGGCTGTGCTGCCGCGCAGGCCTCACCGCCCCACCGTACTCCCATCGCTGGCCTAGCCATCCCTCTACTCACCCACACCTGCTGTTATTCTCCGGCGACGGCAGACGAGCCAGTAAACCCTCGTACAGTCGTACTCCCCTCCGCATGGGGAACAATTGTCGAGTCTTCCCTGCCTCCGTGTCATTCCCTTCCTAGGCCTCGCTGTCGTCCACCGCCCTGGTGCTCTCGGCGCGGCCTGGTCAACGTGGTCAACGACCGACATGCATCTGAAGTGGACTGTACGTGGAGAGGCCGACAGCTGGGTCCACGGCCGCACGCAAGGAAATGCCTCCTTATTACGCACAAAATAATGATTCCTCCACCTGACATCAGGGACCCACCGAAAGGGCCTCTGTATTTTGCGAAAAAAACGTTACCGCCGCTGACAGCTCGGACCCACCAGCTATATCTTCGCACGCAAGGAAGTGCCTCCTTATTACGCACAAAAAAAATGAATACTCCCCCTGCTAGCTGGGACCCACCATGGTGGGAGGCTGACTTGTGGGCCTACTAAGTTGACTGGGACAGGGGCCTTTGTCAACTTTAGTCAATATGAACGATTCTAGCTCCAGTGACCGTACGATGTCCATCCAACGGCCGTAGTGCTTCTTCAACCTCTGGTCTTCTTGCTCCAGCCGCCCAAAGCAGCGCCGGTCATGCCACATGCTCCTGCCTCCCGTGGCCGCCTGTGCTGCCGTGGAGGCCTCACCGCCCCCTACTATTCCCACCGCTGGCCAGGCCCTGCAGCGACGACAGCCTCACACCGCAGCCAAACCAGTGAACCCTCGTACTCCTCTCCGCGCGGGCTTCCACTGCCGCGTCTTCCCCGGCTCCCCGTCATCCCCTTCCTTGGCCTCGCCGTCGTCCACCGCCCTGGTGCTCTCGGCGCGGCGTGGTCAACGTGGTCAAGGAACGACTTCCATCAGACGTGGACTGTACGTGGAGAGGCTGACAGCTGGGTCCACAGCCGCAACAAGGAAGTGCCTCCTTATTACACAGAAAATAATGATTCCTCCACCTGACAGCTGGGACCCACCGGACGGGCCACTGTATTTCGCGAAAAAAACGTTTCCCCCTGACTACTGGGACCCACCCGCTACATCTTCGCACGCAAGGAAGTGCGTCCGGGCAAAAAAAAATGATTCGCCCCCCTGACTGCTGGGACCCACCAGCTACATCTTCGCAGGCAAGGAAGTTCCTGACAGTCAGGACGCAGCTGGTCGAAGCGTACGTAGCATTGTCATTCTGGTCGCGAATGTGTACGTACATACTGGTCGATGTAGAGGCGTGCACGTGTCGTAGTAGAGGCACGCACGTAGCATGTACACGTACGTACAGCGGCCAGTGTGCAAGAAAGAAAATACGGCCACGTACGTACATATGGGCAGGGTCTCGAACGCCTACTCGTGCATACGTACGGCCAGGGCTCATGTACATGGCTGGGTCGGAATGGAGAAACAACGTCGTCGTCGTGTTCATGGGGAGCCAACCGGCTGGGTCGGAACGGAATGCGTCGTCGTGTTCATCGGGAGGGCTTGGACGGAACAGCCGATGGAAACGAGGCCTGGCGTACCGCAGAACAGAGGAAACGGCCTTGTGTTCGACCGACCACGTTTGAAACGGGATCCTGTTCATCGGGAGGGGTCTGGCGTACCGCAAAACGGAGGAAACGGACCTCCTGCGATCGAAACGGGGGTCCTGTTGATCGGGAGGCGTGTGGCGTACCGCAAATCGGAGGAAACAGACTTGTGTTGGAGCGCTATGGTCGAAACGGGGGTCCTGTTCATCGGGAGGGGTGTGGCGTACCGCAAAACGGGACTCCACAGGACACTGTTCATCTCCACTGTCGACCCCCTCCCTCCTCCACGGGCTACTGTTCATCCACCGTCGACCTCCTCCAGCCTCCACCTGCGACTGTTCATCCACGGGCTCCTGTTCATCCAGCCTCCACCACGCGCAACTCCACCGGCTACTGTTCAACCAGCCCTCTCCACGGGCTCCTGTTCAACCACCCCTCCACGGGCTACTGTTCATCCAGCCCTCCACGGGGTGGTCCTGTTCATCCTGCCCTCCACGGGGTCCTATTCATCCAGCCCCAACCGGCTCGATCGATCGGGGTCCTGTTCATCCAGAGGCAACACCACGGGGTCCTGTTCATCCACCCCCACCAGGAACTGTTCATCCAACCCCCCCCCAAGCAACGCTCACTGTTCATCCAGAGGCAGCATCGACCGGCTTCAGTTAGCGGCAGTAGCGAAGGAATCGCTCGATCGGGTTCAGTTAACAGCCATCGATCGATCGCTCGGGTTCAGTAACGCGTAGCCTGCAGTGCAATCGCTCGGGTTCAGTTAGAGCCCAACGCCTCGCTCGGATTCAGTTAGAGCCAACGCCTCGCACACACGCGCGTACGCGTACGAGAGAAACGCGCATCGCTCGGCCCCCGACCTCCAACCGTAACCGGGAACTCCCCGAAATTTTCCTCGCCCTCGCTTCTACCACGGTTTTTTCCGTCATGGACGGCCCAAAGAATGTCATGCAGCTGCGTCTCCGGCCCGCCCAGGACGAAAAGCCCATTTTCTGTCATGATTTTTTGTCATAGAAGTAGGAGCCCACCACATCTATGATGATACCGGGTTTTGTCACAATTATCGTCATAGAAGTGTCATATGTATGACAGAAAAAAAATTCGTTCGGCCCAAAATGTCACGGATGTGTCTTTTTTTGTAGTGTCAAATTAGAGCACATCCAGGAAGCCAGCCATGCCTCTTCTCCGAAAGAAGCAGTGGCCTCTGCCACGCGATGGAGTAGGCCCTGTGCCATGCATTATTCCGAGCAACACAGGGAAAATCTAACGTTGACTCCTGTAATGGACGTCCTCGATGGACCCGGGCACCAGTGGTGGCGGCAGGACATTGATTGATGGATTGACCACTTCTTTGACATGCACGAACACTCGATACAGGTACATCCCTAACTTGGTCCGCGGCGGCCTTGGTGGCGACGAATAGTACAACCCCGGTTCCTGCACCGGTATCTCAACACCAATCACCTTCGGTATGGTGGACGGCTTCTTCATCCATGCCATAACCGTCAGAGCCCAGCTGTCTGGAGGAACAAACATACCTACAAGCTCACCTCCAAGGTCATTGATAAGCTCATTCATGGACTCGCTGTTCCAAGCACGTCGAGGCATGCCGTATAAGGTAAGCTTTGTTAAAAACTCAAGCTCAGAGGGCACCGAGCCCCATCCTGGGTGCCACCGATCAAAGATCACCAGCGCGCCATCGCAGAACAAACGCCGGGAAGATTTGAACACCCGACTGTAGTCGAAAGTTGTCCGGAACCTGACGAAGAAATCAGCCGGTGGCGGAGAGACTTCGACGAGCAAGTCACTTATTTGGATGTCGTGCGCAATGCCAAGAGCTTTGACAAGGTCGTCCGGCGAGATGGGAGGTCGGTCGCCGTTGATGATTACCATCAGCACTTTGCCGGCAAACTGGTCGTCAAGCGCCGCCATGCCACAGTTGAGCGACAGCATGCACTGCTCGAAGGCAGGATGGACCTCAGGATCTCCGGCTCGGAGATCCGCGTTGACTGGCGACATGATAGTGCGCTTGAGTACAGAGAGTACAGGAGGGGGATTTGGGGGAACTGGAGTAGGAATCAAGATTCCAGAGGTGGGGGAGGGGCGGTTGATTGGGGATGAAAAGGTAGCATGAATTTCGAACACGCGCCAATATGCTCTCGGCACGCAAGAGCACGAAAACACCGGTGGCACCCACATGTCGGCCAAAGAGTCCCTATTCTTTCTTTTTTGAGAACCCAGCCTTTTTTAGGATCTTTTGAGAGCCCGGACTGAGAGTCATAATTGACCTATTTGGCATTGCGTTACTACTCGGCCCATATTCAACGACACCTCACTGGCGCAAACAAGTGTACATCATCGGAAAGACACTGAGCTCAAATTATAACTTGAAAAAAGGAGATATACTCTGAACACTGGAGAATGGTGATGCCCTCGTTTAGCCCACCAGCAGTTCGAGACAATAAACAGTTTGAAACAACGATATATACAACATTCAAACACTGACTAGTGACTACTACAGACATAAACAGCAAGACATGATAGTTCATAAGAAGTCTTGCTACACCACCAAAATGCACCCATCTGCAGCGCTCAGACTCTCGTGATCCAGACGAGAATGACATTCTAAATAGAGGCAACTATTACATAGTAAGAGTGACATAGACGAGGATGACCAAATGACAAGGAATATGCATAACAAAAGAGAGAACTACCCATCCAGAACAAGCAGCAAAGACAACAAGTCATTCGAAGAGGGATGATCCAACACCATCATAATTTGCAACCCCGGTTCAGCCACCAGTGATCCGGAGACACCAGTACTCCACCCTTTCGATGCAACAGCCCAGTTACCTATCAACCTGAAGGCTTGAACCACATCACTGCCTGTCGGACTCGACACATCCAAGGATCAAAGTTAATCCAGATGCCTTTGTCATTCTCACCTTCTTTTGGCTGCAGGCTGTATCGTTGACAATCAGGGGAGTTTGCTCCCGAACTCCTAGGGCTCACCGAGTAGACACAGTTTTCAATAGCAAACAGAGCCTCTCTGCCATCAAGGTCCTTGCCAACGGTGATCTCCTGGTTAATCAGATAATTGAGTCCGAGAAACACAGAGTATGAATCAAGGTTGTTTACCCGCCTCCAACTCAAAAATCCTGTAGGCCACAACAACCTGGTATCCTGCTCATAGACGTAACATCCACTGTCCGGATACTCACGTATTTCACGGTGCTTGCATACAGTGGGCTTTTTGCAATATAACTTTTCTGGCTCATGTGTCCGAATGATCACCAGTCTTTTGCCGTCCTTTGATCGAGTGAGCAACCAGTTGTGCTTCCCTGTTTTTGGCAAAGGTGGTGTGATTACAAAGGGCAGTAACTGTAGGGACACTGCATCATATCAAAAGTTACAGGCATTATTAATGTAAGTTCAGCATTGTTCAGAGTATGAGTAGGATAATGCAAGAAACAACATTGATATGTCCTTGTTGGAACTGGGAGGAAAATACAGGGAAATGTATACTGGATTCGAAAATATAGAAGTGCCATGCATGGTTATATTCATGTTATCTCACAATCGATTCTTCATAGGAAACTACCATGTCATGCATGTTATGTAATCATGTTCTGTCCTCACAAACAAATTTTTCAAGGAAACTAACAGACCATGCATTGTTATATACTCATGTTCTGTGGGCAAAAATTTTGTGAGCATATTATTCTAGCTATTGATTGCTGAAGGGAGAACATAGGTATGTACACATGGTAAGCATTACAGGATTTCACTACTTCAAAATATGGAGTTCTCCATATGCACATTTACTTCCCTAATGTATGGTTAGATGAAATCAATAGTGTGATGCATGTTTCTATATCATGAAAATGAGGAAACTAACATGGCCATTGATACACACTCATATTTAGTAGTATATAGATTACTATAAAATAAGGAGAATATCAATATCTTCCTAACAGTTTGATTATTCAGAGGTACAAATTGGCTGTAATGACATGGTCACAATCGCATGAATTAAGTCATTCCAAATATAGCTGATTTACGGCGTCTCTAATACATTGCCATAGTTCTACTCAAATTCTGCTTAAACAGGGATATGTCAATCATCACAGAAAGTTCAAACAGTGTCATGGCGTCATCATTAACATCAGACGGAAACAACTTACACGCGTCGTCCCAGCAATACGTGGTGCCATCTTCTTTGTCGATCGCGTAGATGATGCCATTGTGTTCAATAGCATCACAGAAGTGTGTATTAGCTTTGACGATGATCCACTGCAAGCTGAGCTATCTCCAGCTAAAGAAGGCACCGGCGGAAAGATAGGCGAGTCCCTTGTCGAACAACGCAATTAGCTTGAAGTCTGCGTAATCCGCATGTCGTGTGGGCACTTGGCAGATTACAATCTTATTCAAAATAAGGTGCCTCCAACTGACGACGTAATCTAGATGACTTGGACCGCGAAGGTAAAACTCTATATCATCCAACGAAGGAAGGATAATCTCATGGGAGGTCTGGAAGTTCACGAGCACCAACTTTTCCCCGTCTTCTCTGACGGGAGCCATCTAGTGGGAGTTCATGCCGACCCAGTACATACCTGCAAGAAGTTTCGGGCGATGGTGATCGGATCGAAGTCGAGGGAAATGATGTACGGCGACCCACTACATACCTGCAAAGAAGTTTCGGCTAATGGAGGTCGGATTGAAGTCGAGGGGCATCATGTACGCCTCCGTATCATGGTGAGCAAATCTCGCAAGACCAGATAGCAGCACGCAGGGTGTCTTGAAAAGCTTAGGCCTCGCTTCAACGATGGTCGTGTGCATGCCCCTTGAGCATGCAGCCAGCCGTAGGGTGCTCAACATACCCATACACGAACAACAAAGGTCGAGGACGTCACTGGGGAGATTGCTCCAATCGCGGCTCATATGGATGCTGCGCGGTTCGCGTTCGGCCATGGTGGGGTTTTGGGGGGCTTGATTTACGGGGGAGAAGGCTCTCGGTGCTGGAGCGGCTAGCGAAAGAATACTGGTACTGGGGGAGGCGAGCGAGGCGAGGATACGCGGGGGCACAGTGAGATGATGAAGAGTGACCTCAGGATCTCCGGCGAGACAGAGATGGAGATGGAGTGGTGCTAGGGGAGAGGGAGACGAGGCGAGGCATGCTATACAACGGCGGTGATAGTGACTGCACAGTGCACAAGGTGAGGCTGACTTTGGTAACCCGGACACGCTGCCTAGACTGGTGTCACCTCGGGCGCAGGGTCTTGTCACTTCACTGTGAGGACCAGATGAATAATAATATTTTGACCATCAAGTGTACCACAGTTGTACTACTACTACTAGTAGGAGTAATAGGAACATGAGTAGTACTCCCATGCTAGCATGCCTCTGGGTTCACTTCATCCTCCAGGTATGATCCATATTGCGAGCAGAACCAAATTCTCGTGAATGCAGAAGCGCAAAGAAGGACTTCTCTTTTTTGAGGATAACCGCATATTCCTTAACTAGAGAATGTTGTGTCTCCCACGCACGCGCCAATATCCATCTGAACCAGCTACGACACATTTTTTATCTGTTTGCATAGGTCCCACCTGTCAGGAGTGGTGCAGAAATAAAAAGGAATCATAAAATGTCTCGCCACGGTGATTCGAAAGAGTGACCTCAACTAGCCAGTGGCACATGTAGCGCTGGAAGGATGGGCAACTACAGGGACAAGCCCCACTCCTCAGCCAACCCGCGTAGCCTTTTCGTTTAGTCTACCTAGCCATCTAATCAACTGCCTGCAGGCCACTTCTCCCATTTACTTCTCCATCGGGAACTGATTTTCCTCGGCTTCTTCACTACTCCTTGATCTTCATTTGCATCCAAACCACACTGCATTCACATTGTTTTAACCTCTTCACATCCTCCTGGAGTAATTCCGAAGCCCCTATAAACAATCATCTTCTTCAGTTAGACTAGCCATCTAATTCTAATTCTCCAAACCATAGCCCTCCGTTCTAGCGGTTCCAAATGGAAAAAGAGATCGAGATGTTGGTTTTTAGCGTCTAACATGTCCTCGTTGAAGGCTCGTCGAGCATAGTTGCCACAGTCACCGACCACCCAAGGGTTGCACGGAAGTGGATCAACAATGTATCCAACTCCCTCCAAAAGGTGGAGATGAATGTCATCGGTCTCGGCGCAGAGTTCATGGAGCGTGCCACTGGGAAGATCCAACGCGCCGCAGTCCTTCAGTTGTGCCTCGAAGATGATGTTTTGGTGTACCACATCATACACGTGCCCTCCATACCAGGTGAGCTTCACGATTTCTTGTCTCGGGAGGACATATACTTCTGTGGGGCAGCCATCGCAGGGGACAAATAGAAGTTGGACCCATACAACCTTGATTTATAAAGCATCGCTGACGTACAAACCAAAATAAAAATTCCTGTAGAAGATTGTGATAAACCGACACCATCCCTATTTGACGTAAAAAAAATTGTGCTCGGAACAAATCTTCAGAAGGGTAACGAGACGTTGGCATTAAGGTCGTTTGGATGGGAGAATTATCCCTTGACGTACGAGCGAATAAAATATGCTGCCCTCGATGCCCGTGTGAGTTTCGAGATAGCTGCAAGGTCTAGAGAGCTTGTTGCGAAGCCGTCTCCCAGCAGCAGGGCATTATGGATGGATGAACTATTTCCTCTGTTGTAAAAAAATATCCCCTCTCTGTGTATATTGATATACATGGACTATTTCGATGGTGTGCATGTCTTTGGAACAAGTAGTAGCATGGGTCCGCTTGACTATAAGGAATATTTACCGCCTAGCTTTCTCTACTACTCCTTCCAGTGATCGGTATGCAATGCATGTGTCCGTAGACATGACAGCTTGTCCATGGAAGTTTAACTATGGCGACCATCACGTTTCATCCACTACTACTCGCGATTCCCACGACGCCGCTCCAACCCACGGCACCACGTCCCCCGACGTGCGCCTCACCCCTCTCGGTCGCACCGCTCCTCTGCCTTTGTGTGCATGACATGTGGGCCAACTGAAATGCGGCGAGCATCAAGTTTCTACCATAGCCACACGTGATTCCCACGATGCCGCTCGAACCAATGACACCACACGTCCCCCGACCTGCGGCTCACCCCTCTCGGCCCCACTGCCCCTCTGCCTTCGGGAGCATTACATGTGGACCAGCCACCTATCGGGTCCACATGTTATTGACTCAAAGGCAGGTGTCGTAAGGCGCTGAAGCTCAGACCCGAGGGCCCCGAGAGGTAAATGTAACTCCTACGCCAGGCCTTATGGTGCTACCACTGCACGAACTCGTGGCAAACTCGAGATTTGTTTCTTTACTATACATGCACGCAACGATTTAATGGACATTGTAATCTCAGCATGTGATGGGGAGCTCTAAATTTGAATTTCAAACTTATAAAACGAAAAAATTCAAAACAAATAAACTGGGAGAGAGGGAGTATACCATTGGATGTGTCCCATACGAAACAAGTCCCCTGGTTTGTCACCGCGAAAATGCGGTTAGAAAGGAGCACAGCGTCTTCGTACTCGTACGGCAACAAATCGGCCGCAGACAGCATCGTCCACCTTTGACCGCCATGTGCAAGGTTCGTGCTATCTTCTTCAATCTCAGTGTGGTTCCATCGTACCAATTTAGGCAGTGGCCCGTTGGATGACTGATCCCAATGTTGGACAAAGGTTCTACGGGAACGGTGTCACTGTTGTAAATGTTGTGAAAATTCATGTTGGTACCCTCCCATACATATGCAGCCCAATCTCCACAACAGTGGGCAGGGGGAGAATTAGGAAATGGACATGAAAGTAGTCTTTAGAATGCATTTACTACGTGATCAAACTCATCTTACCTGCTCATGGGACAAAATCCGAGTGCCCCTCAACGTCGGCATCTCAAGGGGCGTCAACTTGCAACTATGGCCACGCCGCGCTGGAGAGACCCCCAAGGAAACATCCTCGTGTGTTGCACAGAACATCAAGATGCATTTGTATGTGTAGTTTATCTTGTGAGAGAAAAGGATGAAAGAGGGAAGGCCTTATTTGCAAATGTGGAGAGGGGTGTAGGTTTCTTTTTGCAAAATTGCCACAGTTTTTTCCTATCCATCAGATATAAATCGGACGGCCTATAAAAAAGCAGAGTTGGTGATGATGGTGTGCCTGCCATCCTGCAATATGGGCCGTCCGATCTATATCTAATGGATAGGAAGGAAACTATGACAATTTACCCGCACTCCTCTCCACATTTGCAGATAAGGCCTTCCCTCGTTCATCCTTTTCTCCCACAAGATCTTGATGTTTCGTGCAGCACACGATCATCTTGCTAGTATAAGAGGGGTGTGGGTATTTTTTTGCAAAATTGCCTTAGTTTCCTTCCTATCCGTCAGATATAAATCGGATGGCCTATACTGCAGGATGGCAGGCACACCATCATCAACAACTCTGTTTTTATAAGAGTAGAGTAGAGATAGAGATAGAGAATACTACTACCAATGTGCTGGCCCGTGTGTTGCAATGGATCCAAACTAGTAGAATAATACTTGTTCACGGGCTTGAAATATAAACACTCTAGTTTTGATATACATATATCAGTAAAAGTAAATCATGCTTCACTCAAAATATATTCCTCGGGCTGTTTTGATGGTTTGCAGATAACAGGTTTTAAAAAATTTGGAGCTATTTTTTTACATTTTGTAGCGTGGCACGGCATCCGGTGCACCTAATCGTCTGGAAAAAAAATTTGAGTTTGGGTCGGTGGCACACCCGACGGCAAGATGCCTGTGTGGCCTTATTCTATAACTAGCAAGATGCCCGTGCATTGCAGGGAACATCAAGATGCATTTTTTTACAAAACACATGTTGTGATTGACCCTTGCAGGAGTAATCCCATGTGTAAAAACTAATGATATCTCGAGAATTTTATCGGAAAAATGGTATCTTTGGAACAAGTTTTCTCTACTACTGCTCCTTGCAGTGAGCGGCATGCAATGCATGTGTCAGCAGACATGACAGCTTGTCCATGGAAGTTGAACCACGATGACCATCATGTTTATTGTTTCTACCACTGCCACACCCACACGCGATTCCCACGACGCCACTCCAACCCACGACACGACGTCCCCCGACGTGCGCCTCATCCCTCTCGGCGCCACCGCTCCTCTCCCTTTGTGTGCATGACATGCGGGCTAGCTGAACTGCGGCGACCATCAACTTTCTACCACAACCACACCCGATTAGACGCGGTTTGCCTGCTCCGATCCGTACTCCCGCACCATCGAATTTTCATCCAGCGGCTGTGACACATTTCGTCCCGGGCATCAATCCTCGGCTGGAGTAATTCTGTACTATAGGTATTACCCGCCGGTGTGGCCATCTATGCCTCGTAACGCCTCGACGCCCAGCTGTGGCACCCTCGCCACGGCCACGCCACCACCGGCCGGTTCATCTCGAATGGGTGAGTCGCGAACCATGCCACCACCATGAGAATGACATGTGGGCCAGCCGCATTTAAGGTCCGCATGTCATTGACTCATTGGCCGGTGCACTAAGCCACTGAAGCTTGGTCCCATGGGCCCCGAGAGGAAAATGTAACTCCTGCGGCAGGGCTTGTGGTGCTCCCACAGTACAAGCTCGTGCCAAACCCGGATGAGATTTGATAACCAACTAGTAAGCTACACGTGCATTGCACGCATGAGAGTTGGTAACCAAATCTCTACTCTCTATATGTATATCTATATCTATATCTATACTCTTATAAAAACAGAGTTGGTGATGATGGTGTGCCCGCCATCCTGCAATATGACGGATAGGAAGGAAACTATGGCAATTTTGCAAAAAGATGCCCACACCCCTCTCCACATTTGCAAATAAGGCCTTCTCTTGTTCATCCTTTTCTCCCACAACATAAACTACTCATACAAATGCATCTTGATTTTCCGTGCAACGCATGGGCATCTTGCTAGTTATGAATAAATAACACTCTATCAATGAGCCCCATCAGACACCAAATTTCTTAGTTTCTGTGCTATAGCTAGATCTTCCCTCGTTTTTGTTTTCCAACCCGGCGGCGGGCGGGGTGCGGTTTGCCAATAGTCGGTTTGCTCAACGGCAGTCCCACATGAAAGTGAAAATGCTAGGCAACACGCCTTCCCTAGATATGTGGCATGCCGGACGGGCCGTGGAGTACTCCAGATTCCCGGGCGTGTGGGGGTGCGACGCGAACGCGGCACGCCTTTTCCTTTTACTGGCAACGTGCTCGTGCATTGCGACGGATCCAAAGTGGTAGAATAGTAGTACTTGTTCACAAACTTGAAAGAAATCACTCTTGTTTTGATATACTCCTAATATATTACTTTTCACTCAAAATATATTTCTCAGGCTGTTTTGATGAGGTGAGGGAGGGATGTGGTTGCTTTCAAGATAATAAGTGGTTTTCTGCAAATTAGAGCAGAGAAGTGGGCTATTGTTGCAAAAATTCCACAACTTACCTCACGTTCGTTAGATGCAGATCTAATGGCCAGAAACGACGGATGGCAGACACACCACCATCACCAACTGAGTCTTTTATAGGAGTAGGAGTAGAGGAAAATGTATAAATTTTAACATTTGGTTCTGCTCCTTGGCACGATCGATAGATAGAAATAACGATTGGAAACGCTAGGGCGGGGCTATTTCCGCCAGATAAGCAGGGTACGTAGTAGCTAGGTTGGCGCATCGTCGGTTTGGTCACATGCGGTCCGACATGTTCTTGTCAAGATGCCCCTGCATTGCACGAAGTTGATGGAAAAGGTAAGCACAACTTATAAATTGACGGATGGACTACTAGTTATAGTGATGCATATAATTAAGCAAAGGGATCGCACATGTCGGTATTGACTGGAACGAGAATGCAATAGCACAATAAGAATTAAGGCCACGATGATGCGATCGCAGTGGTGGTTACAGGAGGCAAGAAGAAAGATGCATCCATCAACGTACGACCTCCTCCTCCTCAACTTAGTGCGCCGGCACTACAAAAAAAGACACATCCGTGACATTTTGGGCCGAACGGAAAAAATTCTGTCATACATATGACACTTCTATGACGATAATTGTGACAAAACCCGGTATCATCATAGATGTGGTGGGCTCCTACTTCTATGACAAAAAATCATGACAGAAAATGGGCTTTTCGTCTTGGGTGGGCCGGAGACGCAGCTGCATGACATTCTTTGGGCCGTCCATGACGGAAAAAACCGTGGTAGAAGCGAGGGGGAGGAAAATTTCGGGGAGTTCCCGGTTACGGTGGGAGGTCGGGGGCCGAGCGATGCGCGTTTCTCTCGTACATGTACGCACGTGTGTGCGAGGCGTTGGCTCTAACTGAACCCGAGCGAGGCGTTGGGCTCTAACTGAACACGAGCTGCACTGCAGGCTACGCGTTACTGAACCCGAGCGATCGATCGATGGCTGTTAACTGAACCCGGTCGAGCGATTCCTTTGCTACTGCTGCTAACTGAAGCCAATCGATGCTGCCTCCGGGATGAACAGTGAGTGTTGTGGGGGGGTTTGGATGAACAGTGAGCGGTGGCGTTGCCTCTGGATGAACAGGACCCCGTGGTGTGGTGGAGGGCTGGATGAACAGTAGACGGTGGAGGGTGCCCGTGGAGGGGTGGTTGAACAGGACCCCGTGGTGTGGAGGGCTGGATGAACAGTAGACGGTGGAGGGGTGCCCGTGGAGGGGTGGTTGAACAGGACCCCGTGGTGTGGAGGGCTGGATGAACAGTAGACGGTGGAGGGGTGCCCGTGGAGGGGTGGTTGAACAGTAGCCGGTGGAGTAGCGCGCGGTGGAGGCTGGATGAACAGGAGCCAGTGGAGGCTGGAGGAGGTCGACGGTGGAGATGAACAGTATCCCGTGGAATCCCGTTTTGCGGTACGCCACACCCCTCTCGATGAACAGGACCCCCGTTTCGACCGTCGGAGGTCTGTTTCGTCTGTTTTGCGGTACGCCAGACCCCTCTCGATCAACAGGACCCCCGTTTCGACCATAGGAGGTCCGTTTCCTCCGTTTTGCGGTACACCACACCCCTCCCGATCAACAGGACCCCGTTCCGAACGTAGGAGGTCTGTTTCCTCCGTTGTGCGGTACGCCAGGCCTCGTTTCCATCGCATGTTCCGTCCAAGCCCTCCCGATGAACACGACCACGCATTCCGTTCTGACCCAGCCGGTTGGCTCCCACGCGTTCCGTTGCCTCCCGATGAACATGATGCATTCCGTTGCCTCCCCATGAACATGACGCATTTCGTTGCCTCCCCATGAACACGACGACGGCGCTGTTTCTCCGTTCCGACCCAGCCATGCAAACGAGCCCTGGCCATAGGTATGCGCGAGTAGGTGTTCGAGACCCCGCCCGTATGTATACATACGTGGCCGTATTTTCTTTCTTGCACCCTGGCCGCTGTACGTACGTGTACATGCTACGTGCGCGCCTCTACTACGACACGTACACGCCTCTACTACGACACGTGCGCGCCTCTACATCCACCAGTATATATGTACGTACACGTTCGCGACCAGAATGACAACGCTACGTACGCTTTGACCAGGTGGGTCCCGACTGTCAGGCACTTCCTTGCCTGCGAAGATGTAGCTGGTGGGTTCCAGCAGTCAGGGGGGCGAATCGTTTTTTTTTTTGCCCGGACGCACTTCCTTGTGTGCGAAGATGTAGCTGGTGGGTACCAGCAGTCAAGGGGAAACGTGTTTTTCGTGAAATACAGTGGCCCGTCCGGTGTGTCCCAGCTGTCAGGTGGAGGAATCATTATTTTCCGCATAATAAGGAGGCACTTCCTTGTTGCGGCCGTGGACCAAGCTGTCAGCCTCTCCACGTACAGTCCACGTCCGATGGAAGTCGTTCCTTGACCACGTTGACCACGCTGCGCCGAGAGCACCAGGGCGATGGACGACGACGAGGCCTAGGAAGGGGACGACGGGTAGCCGGGGAAGACGCGGCAGTGGAAGCCCGCGCGGAGAGGAGTACGAGGGTTCACTGGTTCGGCTGCGGTGTGAGGCTGCCGTTGCCGCAGGGCCTGCCTAGCGGTGGGAATAGTAGGGGCGATGAGGCCTCCGCGGCAGCACAGCCGGCCACAGGAGGCAGGAGCATGCGGCACGACAAGCGCTGCTTTGGGCGGCTGGAGCAAGAAGACCAGAGGTTGAAGAAGCACTACGGCCGTTGGATGGACATCGTACGGTCACTGGAGCTAGAATCGTTCATATTGACTAAAGTTGAAAAAGGCCCCCGTCCCAGTCAACTTAGTAGGCCCACAAGTCAGCCTCCCACCATGGTGGGTCCCAGCTAGCAGGGGGAGTATTCATTTTTGTGTGCGTAATAAGGAGGCACTTCCTTGCGTGCGAAGATATAGCTGGTGGGTCCGAGCTGTCAGCGGCGGTAACGTTTTATTCGTGAAATACAGAGGCCCTTTCGGTGGGTCCCTGACGTCAGGTGGAGGAATCATTATTTTGCATGTAATAAGGAGGCATTTCCATGCGTGCGGCCGTGGACCCAGCTGTCGGCCTCTCCACGTACAGTCCACTTCAGATGCATGTCGGTCGTTGACCACGTTGACCAGGCCGCGCCGAGAGCACAAGGGCGGTGGACGACGGCGAGACCTAGGAAGGGAACGACACGGAGGCAGGGAAGACTCGGCAGTTGTTTCCCATGCGGAGGGGAGTACGACTGTACGAGGGTTTACTGGTTCGTCTGCCGTCGCCGGAGAATAACAGCAGGTGTGGGTGAGTAGAGGGATGGCTAGGCCAGCGATGGGAGTATGGTGGTGCGGTGAGGCCTGCGCGGCAGCAGAGCCGGCCGCGGGGAGGAGGGAGCAGGCAGTCCCGCCGGCGCTTGTTTGAGCGGCTGGAGCAGGAAGAGCAGAGATTGAAGAAGCACGACGGTCGTTGGATGGCCATCCAATAGTCACTGCTTGTGCGTCAACCTTTTTTTAGGAAAACCTCAAATCTGTGGAAAACAGCATACAGCCCATCTGCCATTATTTCTAATAATTTACAGCCCATTTGCTAATTATTAAGGTTTATTTTGGAGCCCATATTTTTTTTGTTAGCACTACAGCCCATATTGTGGCCACGGTTAAAAAATTATACGAAATTTTGCATATTTCGGGGCGGTCCGAACTGTTTTTAATCCCGAAATTTTGACTCACATTCAAACTGATTTTAAAAATAAATGTATATCAATATAAAATTCAACAAATTCTCCACGCATAAAAATTAATGTAATTTAAAATCTCAAAATGAAAAAATATATTTGAAACTAATTGCCAGTTTGATGTGTTTTAAAAATGTACAGCCCATTTCTCATTACTGATGGGCCATTTTCTCGGCCAGCCGAATGAAAGCTCTCCTCGTCTTGAAAGATTTGCAGCCCAACAGGCCTGACAAAGTGACTTACTTGGCAAATCACAAAAAAATTGGGCTGTGGCCGTGGACCCAGCTGTCAGTCTCTCCACGTACAGTACTCTTCCGATGGAAGTCGTTCCTTGACCACGTTGACCACGCCGCGCGGAGAGCACCACGGCGGTGGACGACGGCGAGGCCTAGGAAGGGGACGACGGGGAGCCGGGGAAGACGCGGCAGTGGAAGCCCGCGCAGAGAGCAGTACGAGGGTTCTCTGGTTCGGCTGCGGTGTGTGAGGCTGCCGTCGCTGCAGGGCCTGGCCAGCGGTGGGAATAGTAGGGGGCGGTGAGGCCTCCGCGGTAGCACAGCCGGCCACGGGAGGCAGGAGCATGCGGCACGACCGGCGCTGCTTTGGGCGGCTGGAGCAAGAAGACCAGAGGTTGAAGAAGCACTACGGCCGTTGGATGGACATCGTACGGTCACTGGAGCTAGAATCGTTCATATTGACTAAAGTTGACAAACGCCCCCATCCCAGTCAAACACAAGTCAGCCTCCCACCATGGTGGGTCCCAGCTAGCAGGGGGAGTATTCATTTTTTTGTGCGTAATAAGGAGGCACTTCCTTGCGTGCGAAGATGTAGTTGGTGGGTCCGAGCTGTCAGCGGCGGTAATGTTTTTTTCGTGAAATATAGAGGCCCTTTCGGTGGGTCCCTGATGTCAGGTGGAGGAATCATTATTTTGCGCATAATAAGGAGGCATTTCCTTGCGTGCGGCCGTGGACCCAGCTGTCGGCCTCTCCACGTACAGTCTACTTCAGATGCATGTCAGTCGTTGACCATGTTGACCAGGCCGCGCCGAGAGCACTAGGGCGGTGGACGACGGTGAGGCCTAGGAAGGGAACTACATGGAGGCAGGGAAGACTCGGCAATTGTTTCCCACACAGAGGGGAGTACGACTGTACGAGGGTTTACTGGTTCGTCTGCCGTCGCTGGAGAATAACAGCAGGTGTGGGTGAGTAGAGGGATGGCTAGGCCAGCGATGGGAGTACGGTGGGGCGGTGAGGCCTGCGCGGCAGTAGAGCCGGCCGCGGGGAGGAGGGAGCAGGCAGTCCCGCCGGCGTTTGTTTGAGCGGATGCAGCAGGAAGAGCAGAGATTGAAGAAGCACGACGGCCATTGGATGGCCATCCAACAGTCACTGCTTGTGCGTCAACCTTTTTTTAGGAAAGCCTCAAATCTGTGGAAAACAGCATACAGCCAATCTGCCATTATTTCAAATAATTTACAGCCCATTTGCTAATTATTAAGGTTTTTTTGGGGCCCATATTCTTTTTGTTAGCATTACAGCCCATAATGTGGCCACGGTTAAAAAATTATACGAAATTTTGCATATTTCGGTGCGGTCCGAACTGTTTTTAACCCCGAAATTTCGACTCACATTCAAACTGATTTTAAAAATAAATGTATATCAATATAAAATCCATCAAATTCTCCACGCATAAAAATTAATGTAATTAAAAATCTCGAAATGAAAAAAAGGTATTTGAAACTAATTGCCGGTTTCATGTGTTTTAAAAATGTACAACTCATTTCTCATTACTGATGGGCCATTTTCTCAGCCAGCCGAATGAAAGCTCTCCTCGTCTTGAAAGATTTGCAGCCCAACAGGCCTGATAAAGCGACTTACTTGGCAAATCAGAAAAAAAACCGGGCTGTGACCGTGGACCCAGCTGTCAGCCTCTCCACATACAGTACTCTTCCGATGGAAGTCGTTCCTTGACCACGCCGCGCGGAGAGCACCATGGCGGTGGACGACGGCGACGCCTAGGAAGGGGACGACGCGGAGCTGGGGAAGACGCAGCAGTGCAAGCCCGCGCGGAGAGGAGTACGAGGGTTCACTGGTTCGGCTGTGGTGTGAGCCTGCCATCACCGCAGGGCCTGGCCAGCGGTGGGAATAGTAGGGGGCGGTGAGGCCTCCGCGGCAGCACAGCCGACCACGGGAGGCAGGAGCATGCGGCACGACCGGCGCTGCTTTGGGCGGCTGGAGCAAGAAGACCAGAGGTTGAAGAAGCACTATGGCCGTTGGATGGAAATCGTACGGTCACTGGAGCTAGAATCATTCATATTGACTAAAGTTGACAAACGCCCCCGTCCCAGTCAACTTAGTAGGCCCACAAGTCAGCCTTCCACCATGGTGGGTCCCAGCTAGCAGGGGGAGTATTCATTTTTTTTGTGCGTAATAAGGAGGCACTTCCTTGCGTGCGAAGATGTAGTTGGTGGGTCCGAGCTGTCAGCGGCGGTAACTTTTTTTCGCGAAATATAGAGGCCCTTTCGGTGGGTCCCTGATGTCAGGTGGAGGAATCATTATTTTGCGCGTAATAAAGAGGCATTTCCTTTCATGCGGCCGTGGACCCAACTGTCGGCCTCTCCACGTACAATCCACTTCAGATGCATGTCGGTCATTGACCACGTTGACCAGGCCGCGCCGAGAGCACCAGGGCGGTGGACGACGGCGAGGCCTAGGAAGGGAATGACACGGAGGCAGGGAAGACTCGGCAGTTGTTTCCCACGCGGAGGGGAGTACGACTATACGAGGGTTTACTGGTTCGTCTGCCGTCGCCAGAGAATAACAGCAGGTGTGGGTGAGTAGAGGGATGGCTAGGCCATCGATGGGAGTACAATGGGGTGGTGAGGCCTGCGCGGCAGCAGAGCTGGCCGTAGGGAGGAGGGAGCAGGCCTAGACGGGGCAACCCAAAACCACGTCCAACACTTGCCAAAACTTCATCCCTCGTTTTCTCTGTGTTTCGCACACTCGACATTGTGTGGGCATTTTGACTGTGCATCGTATGAAGATGTGCTATGCATGAATGTTGATCAGCATGATCTTAACAATACCTTGGTTAAACATGTAGAAAGAACTACAAAGCAGGATGTACCATTCCTAACAAGTGTTGCAGTTTTGAACTAAGATTCAGTAGTTAATTAATTCTGAGAGTGGCATTGCTTAATTTTACCAGCGGCATTAGATTAACGAAAAGCATAAACAGTTCTAGGGGAGAGTGGGCGCAACAACAGTATGTGCTTCCATCTACTTATAAAGGGGGTGATGCAGAGTTTGTTGTAACAAAGCAACAAGCATCATGTCTCGGTTGATCCCATTTTTGTTCACTACTTAATGGGAAAGACAGCAATACTATAGCTTCAATTCAACATTAATTTAAAACAGTACCAATACAAGTAGCACAACATCTCAAAGCACACTGCACAATCATGTGGATGAAGGCCTGTACTGACCTTTCATGAGACCGACAAAGGTAAAATACGAATCTCGATCTCCTTTTGTGCAGTTCCACCAAAATTAAGCAAAGTCACCGGTGTGACATTCAAGTTGAACTGCACAAAACACTCTTAAAACATAAGTGTTTCGAGTAGCGAAGCAAAATGTCGCAATAGTAACAAGTTGAATCGATAGCCCTGTTTTAACAGAGGCAAAAAAGGAAACAATTACTTGCCGATAAAGGAGGATGAAACAAACTGTGACAGAAAGAAGCATCTAACTTATCTTGGATGGAAAACAAAGTAGGACAGTAGCATTTCTAAAATGGTTGCATTGATTCATATTAACAGAGACATTCTCTTGAAACAACATTCGTTAAAAAATGTAATTTACTTTTAACAGTGGCATTGCTTCAATTTTCCGGCGGCATTCTTAGATTAACAACAGCAAAATAGCTGTATGGGACATGCCAGCACCATGTGCGTCCACACGTATAAATGGGTGATGCAGAGTATGTAGCCAAGCAGCATATATGCGCTGGTCCCATATTTGTTCTCTTTGAACCTTCTTCCTATGTGAGGGCAGCAAATCTAGTGCTGCACAAACTACCCGACCCCCCAGTTTCTTTCCCTTTTCAACAAAGAGATCGGTTCCTTACAGATATGTGTACTGGGTTACCCCCCTTTTCCCTTTTCGACCTACAAAGCGGCTGGATAGCCAGTCTATACTACTTTCCGCCCCTCCTTTCCTCATTGAACCACGTCCTAGATTCTTGCTCCAGCCCACCGCACCCTTCTTTCCTCTTTGAACCAAGACCTAGATTCGACTACAGATCGAAAAAGATCCACATGCAGCTAGAGCAACGACGGTTTCAAAGAAACTTATACCTTAGGGTCGTCGGGATGTGGCAAGGCGTGCAGCGGGAGGCCGGATCTGCCCACACTATGTATGACAGCAAGGAAGAAGGGGTCGGTGGCCCTCCCGCACAGGCGCTGGGTGAAAGAGAACAGCACAGCCGGTAGTGGATTGCCTCCCTCGCCGAAGGCGATAGAGTGAACGCTGCTCCTCCTCCCCTTCCCGGTGCGACGGGATACGGACGCCTCCTTCACCAGCTGTGAGGGGGGGAGAGAGACAAGAGGCCAACGCAGTCTTGTTTAGATCTGGTGAAGAGAGGGTGAGAGACTGTGAATATAGCAAACCCTAGCAAATGAACACTGAGCCTCCAGCGTGTAACATATATGTAGTGCGGCGAGCGTGTGGAGAGTGCAAACCCTAGCGAACCAGCGCTGAGGCTCCCGCTTATATATATACTGCTGCAGTACGGACTGAGCTCCGGTGCCTTCACTGCACCTGCTTTTGGCTGTATGACAGGTGAGCCAGCCACATTTTGGGCCCACCTGTCATAAATCCAAAGGCAGGTGCACTAAGTCAGTGAAGCTGCGTCCATATAGTACTCTCGTGTATACGACTAATATATAGTGGAGTGGTTTTCTTATTCTCTCCATAACAGTCGTTTTAAATTGTGTAAGTACGAAGCGAAACTCTTTATTTAATGTAAAGTGAAGAAAACTAGTACTACTTCCGATGAACTAACGATCCACGCCCACGCGTCCTGGTCGCACTTCCTGTCCTTCACGTGTGGTACACTACCCTCCCTTAAGTGAAGAACCACACATGCGCCAAATTATCGGAAACGTGTGAGAGTGTGTACAAATAAAGAATTTTAATTTCAATCATCGGAAAGGTTTGAGAGTATTACAAAGTTTGACATCAGTCAAATCTAATATGCGGAGTAAATAAAAATGGAGGGCTACTACGTCCATCCGGGTTTTTAGTCCACACCATTTTTTAAATCAAAGTTAATAGGTGGACAAATAAAATTACAGGGGAGCTGGAGACAAAGTTGTGAGAAGGCTTAGAAATCAATACAAAACTTATGCTCTTAGTACCAACGTCGATCCTTCTTCGAGGAAACATTTGGGTCATAGCCAATTGTGTGATAAAATTGCACCAACGTGAAAGACGACTGCGTCTCCAACGCAACCAAGGTGAACTGACGTAGGATATCATCTTTGTGCGTAACAAGCAAAGAGCACTGATGGAAGTCAGGTTGTTTTTCATTGAAAATCGATCAGCTTCACCAGCCGACGCAACCATGAGGCGCAACCATGAGCATCGATAGGTCATCGTGGTGATGCATCATCCATTTGGCATGAAGTTTGGGTGAGGCACCTATGAAGTTCGACAAATCCTCACTGTGGTATGTTTCTTCTCAGTAATCAAGCTCGAGGAAGGAAGAACCACGTGGCAGAGGACAGTGAGGCGGAACAACAATGGCCATCCAATTTTGTGCAGTTCCACTAAAATTGAGGAAGACATGCCTGGGTATGGAGACACGCATCGCTGTTTCCAAAAATATAAAAAAGGGTTAGCAATGACATCTCAATTGTGAATAAGAATTAATGAAAAGTACACCAACAAACAGAAGCATCATAATTATCTTGATGGGAACTAAACCAGGATACCCGAGAAAAAAAGCATTTCTTCATTTAACCAGTGATAGTACTACCACCATATGGACAATGACCGTACAACCACCATGTACTTTTTGTCGAAACAACATGTATACCTCCACCGAGGCATAAATCAGGTCAACTTTTTGAGTGGCATTTCCTCTATAATAGTACTAGTAGGTGATGTTGGACCAGCCGACGAACCCTAGCTACTATGCATGGGGAGCTGGGGAGTAGTCGCATAGAAGAAAACCCGCACGCAGCGACCTGGGGAGCTGGACCAGTACAAGAAGTTATACCTCAGGTGGGCGAGATGTCGTTTAGGCGGGAGGGTGGGATCTGCCCACACGATGGCAGCGAACAAGGGCGCGGAGGATCTTCATCCGTGCCAGCGCCGGCTCCGAGAGGACGGTGCGCATCGGCTTCCTCGGTCGCCGTCGGCGACAGCGTCAACGCTGCACCTCCTCACCTCCCGCAGCGGACGGGATTCGACCGGATCTGTGACCACTGGTGAGGAGAGAGATAGAGTGGACACTGTCATCTTGTTTTTATATGGAGAGGGTGACAGAGCGAGACGCGAGAAACTCTATCAAACAAGAGGCTATAATGGAGTAAAAAATCTCTCCATAGCAGTGGTTTTAAATAGAATACGCGCGTTCCCGGAAAAAAGAAACGAAAACTGGCGGATAATTTATCTAACGTACCAAGAAAGAAAACTCGATCAAAAACACGCCCTCGCTTCCAGGTCGCGAGAGTCGTCGCGCACACGCACATAGACATAGACATGCATATCCGTGTTTACGTAAAATTCCATTTCCATCTCCATCTCCAATCATATTTGTCCAACTGGCACATTATTTACGTTGTTAAATATATACGCAGCAATATTAAAGTACAGCATCTCTTGTTTGCGCACGTCCGGACCGCTGCCACGGCCGGTCCTGACCAACCCGAACCCTCTTCATCAACCGCGCGTGCTTCCCGCCCGAAACGGTCAGTGCCGCATTCATGCCCGGCCAGAGCGGACGCGACCTCTCACTGGCGCCGGCATTGAAGCGGCGCGCCGGCCGAGAGAGCGTCGCCCGCGCCGCTTCCGGGTGCACGCGGCTGCTCCGCGTTCAAAGGTCGCAATAGCCGGCTACAACATGCATGTAAAAAGTTCTCGGGAGTCCGTGCTACAGCTAGCTGTCCTCCCCCAACTCGTCAATCTCTTCCAGTAGTGCTAGTACTCCATGGCGCGATCCATCGACAAGCAGGCGGGAAAGTTATCGTATACTCGGTTTGCGGTGAGTGGCATGCCGAGCGACCGTGTGGGGTCGAGCCGTGGAGGAGGGTGAGACATGAACACGACAGACGTGATTTAAACGTTGGTTTTGCTCGATGGCGCGATCCAACGAAACGAAACGTTGGTTTCTCTCCGTTTCCATTTTTTCTCCGGAAAAACGGAAAATTTCCACTCCATTTTCATTCCTATTCCAAGGTTGCCCCGTTACAACATTCCATCAAATACAAAGGAAAACTAACACGCATGCTGATGCATCTCAATGATTCACAGATCATAGCCAATATTTACTTCACAACTAAAGAAAAAATTTGTGAGTGCGTGTACGGAAGAAAAACTACTGATGGGGTCACTACGACTTAAACCCTAAACCCTAAACATGATTTAATTTCCTGGCCAGGTAGAACCTGTCGAAGGAAAGACAGCTGGCACCCTCGGATCATACGATGCTTTTGTGCAGTTCCACTAAAATCGACCTGAGCATCCCTGATGGCAAAGATATTGAAGAATTGTGATTAGAATAATAGTACTGGCACTAGTTCATGAGACATAAACTCATCACAAGTAGAAGCCGATAGAAGTAGAGAAAGATCGACATGGAGATGGAGCTACGGCAGTGGATCAAGCCGGCTCCAAAAGGAAGATGGACTACCTGGGACGTCGAGCTGTAGCTAGAAGGGCGGTTGGGATGCGGTATCGGCCCATACCGCGGTGACCCCCGATTGGGACGCATCGACTGTGGGTTTTCTCCCTCACCGATGTCGACCGCGTCTACGTAGAACATTGTTCCCTTCCCCCAGCTGCGGGATCAGGCCGTCGTTCTATGCTTGTGAAGAGAGCAACCTAAGCAAGCAGGCTTGTAGCTTAGGCTCCTGCTAGTGTATATATCGTGGTTTTCTTTTTCTCTCCATATCAACCATTTTATATTGCGTACGTGTCATTCAAGAGTGAAATGATGGTTGCTTCTTCCGACTAACTTACTGTTTGATTTGACTGCTCCTTAGTGGCCCCTACACGTACTCCCCCTACGTGTATGCAACAGTCACACGTACACATGGACGCAAAAACGTGCGCGACGCCCTAATGCATGGATGTTCGAGCACACGACGGAACACACACGGTCACGCTCAAGTACTCAACCTAAACGTGCATGCACACACATACTCAGTCAGGGTGAGCTAGTGACCGTATAAACACCGGAAAATATATATTGAGCGCAATGAGCGTATTATGAAGTCCACTGACCGTATTTTTACAAATATACAGTGAAAGACAGTGTATTTATCTCGTTTGAAATTAAGCCATATTAACCGGAGAGGAGGCAGTATGGACTAGCATTACTTTGCTGTGTCCCGTCAACTTGCCGAACGAGGAGAAGGTTGCAGGATGGGAGAAGCTTGCGCGCGGTGGCTCGCAGGACAAGGACAAACTTTTGACTAATGCAAGCTCTCCCTCGCTCAGGCGGTGGACGTGCAACAGTTAATTCGGTGTTAGATTGCCAGAAGCATACACTATACTACTAGTGCTATTATTGTTCGACTTCCCGAATAGGCGAACAGCCAAGCGCAAAGTAAACAGGTCAGCAAACCTTGCGGCGCATCTTCGTGCGAACCGTGCTTGCTGCACTTTGAATGTGGGCGAGAGCTGGCTTGATGAAACACCTCGCTTCCTACTTCTTTTTTTGCGGGGTACCTCGCTTCCTAGTGACTAGTGTCTTGGCTGATCGTCCTAAGAATGCTTATATATGAATAAAGCTCTCTCATTTATCCGCAAAAAAGATTAAGCCATATTAACCGGAAAGGAGGGAGTATGGACTAGCACTACTTTTTGGTGTGTCCCGTCAACTCGCAGAACGAGGAGAAGCTTGCAGGACAAGGTGAAGCCCGCTTACGCCTTTTGACTAATGCAACCTACCCTCGGTGGACATGCATCAGTCCATTCAGTGTCAGATTGTCAGAGGCATACACTATAGTACCCAACATGCGGAGTACCATCATTGTTCGACTTCACGAAGAGGCGAAGAGCCAAGCGCAGTAGTACGAGTAGTACTACTACTAGAACCGCATGGTGGAGCGTCTGTACTCTTATTTTTTATCTCTGATAAAGTACACGTTTATTCCGGAGAAGGGCGGAAAACGGCAGCCCAACATGTAATGAATGATATCGATCAACCAACCATGCTCGAATATATCTTGGCCTCCGTGCGAGCCCATCTGTGTGTTCTCGCTCCTCGTCTCTCTCAAGGAACGGCGGGTTGGCTCTTTGCCGTCAATTGAGATCGGTTTGCTCACACTCCTATCCCACATGTCAGTGATATGCCAAGAGGAGGTGCGTTGACCGACTGGCCATACACGTACTTGGTTTTGCACCTTCATACTACTCCTCCCTCCATCATAGTTTACAGGGCGCGCTTCATTATGATGCATTTCACTCAATGCATTTCCACCACCAGAGAGACTTTAGACGCGTTTGGTTTAATGCTCAATTAATTAGGGCATAGTAACCGCAATCAAGTCCACAATTTTCTCTCCATGTACTGTACTACTACTGAGTGGAGAGTAAGTGCATGCATGTGTGTACCCGGGGTGGAAGCACTGCATGCATGTGTGTACACATTATTCCCTCTAGTAATAGACGCCGTGCTATAACTACCAATGCTATTTTTCAGGCCGATCGCTAGTCGCCTTGGTCCCACAGATTTTTTTTCTTTTTTCTGAAGCGCGCTGTATAAACAGTGACGGATGGAGTAGTATGAGCGGATTCAAAGAAGAGTGTATTGATGGTTGCTTCTTCAGAGCAACTTACAGTGGGAAAGGTGGGGCTTATGATTTGACTGCTCATTACTCACTATTAATGCGGCGCAATGACCGGGCTGAGTCTCCCATGCGGGTGTGCACTACCCCCTCGGTTCTTAAATATACTCCGGAGTATTTGTCTTTCTAGAGATTTCAACGAGTGACTACTCAAATATTTGTCTTTTTAGAGATTTCAAATGGACTGGCACATACGGATGTATATAGACATATTTTAGAGTGTAGATTCACTCATTTTGCTCCGTATGTAGTCACTTGTTGAAATCTCTAGAAAGACGAATAGAATATTTAGGAACGGAGGGAGTACACATACGAAGCAAAATGAGTGAATCTACACTCTAAAATATGCCCGTTTGAAATTTGTAAAAAGACAAATATTTAGGAACGGAGGAGTATAATTTTGTGCATGGGACATGGACCCGGATGATGAAGAGGCTTCCAGCAATGCTATCAAGCTTCCATCATTTGTTTACATAATTGACGTACTATACAAATAATTTTCCAGCGACATGAAATTGTACAATGGTGTGAGCTTTCAGCTTTTGTTTCGCGTGTCTTGCCATCGATGCTCTTTCGGAAACAATAAAAAAACTAACTTCCTTGCTAATGCATGTCAATTATTAGCAGATCAGAGCTAATAATTACATCACAACTGAAGACAGAGTTGTGAGAAGGTGTTAAATTAAAATTGATCCATGCTTTCATTCGCAGCAACGTCCCCCCAGCTCTGTCTAAATCAACAAGGCATGTTGGGAAAAAAAAGTAGCTGTCTGGAGCATGCAACATTCCGATCATTTTGTGCAGTTCCACTAAAATAGAGCTGAGCGTCCCTGTTCCAAAGATATTAAGTGTGATTACGATAATAGAGGACTGCTGATGAAACAATAAACACACAAATAGAAGCCGGTCACCTTTGCAGTCTCTCTTAAGACTAACTAGTTGGAGAAGATTAGGCTCGGAGTTGGATGAGGAGGATAGAGCAAAACCAATCTCCCTTTGTGCAGTCACACTGAAATGTAGAGACGTTGCCCGTGTGACATTTTAGTACAACTGCACAAAACTCTCTTAAGAAAAAAGTGATTTGTGCAGTTCACCAAAAGGTCGCAATAGCAAGGAGTAGAAAGGAAACAATTATTGGCCAATAACAATTAATGACACATGCGACGACAAAAAAGAAGCATATTCCTTGTCCTAAGGGAAGATAACAACACGGTTGTGTTTGTCTAAAACGGTGTGAGGACGAGAATGCAATATGGAAAGTACGCCGGACGAGCTACGTTTTGGGCAAAGAACTATGGAAGATCCACATGCAGCGACGTGGGAAGACGGGCAATGGAGCAAGGCCAGAGGGGATACCTGGAGGTCATCGGGATATAACTAGGTGAGCGGCGGCGGGCGGAATCTGCGAGCAGGTGGCGTAGGCCCTGCCGCGCTAGAGCTTGGTCAGAGAGAATGACGTGTACCGCAGATCGGGACGTGCTACCTCGGCGCCGTCAAATGGAGAAACGATGCACTTCCTCCCTTTCACCCGGCGGACGGGATGCGGCCGGATCAGTGACCAACGGTGAGAGAGAGAGAGGCCACCGCACTCCCTTTCCCCCGGCGGATGGGATGCAGCCGGATCAGTGACCAACGGTGAGAGAGAGAGAGGCCACTGCAGCCTTGTGTGAGATACTCTGAAGAGCGACAAACCAGGCAGGCAGGCTCAATTGTATATAGTGAGCGGACTACTTTTTCTCCATAAAAATCGTTTTATATTCTGTGTACATGCCATTGAGTGCTATAACTTTATTTAAAAATAATGCGGCAACGCGTCAAGTCGAACTTTGTTTCGTGCACGCGTGGTACACGACCTCCCCAGGTAAACAACCGCTACAGGCGTTCAAATTAGCACGTGGGCTGCCATTTCGTAAAGAAATGAGCTCCACCGTGTACCCGCGCGAGTGTGGCTAGGCACGAAGCGTGAGTACGTGCACGGTGCACCTATTCTCTTCTTGTATACGTACACCACCTATGTGGGGTTGTGTGAGAGAGATACAAACCTAGAGAGATATAGTGTGTGGGTTCTTTGAGAGTTTTTGGGGGGGGGGGTCAATCAAAAAATGTAGCGTATGCAATGTGTGTGAAATAGAGTCCTGGATATAACATATATATAGAGGGGGCGATCCACGAGAAGAGAGTGGAGGTATCATCGGCTTGAGGTGTCCATAGAATCGAAGAGAGGGATGATGTGTGTGTGCGCGCGCGATCGATAAAGAGTGCCATCAAATTTGTGTGTGCCCACGTCAAAGATATAGAGTGGCTGGCCTACTGGAACGTGAGATGGGACATGTGCAGTTTGTCTCTGTGGCATGGATACCTACCTGCAGCGCTCGACTATCGGTGTGTGGTGGGGGAAGAGGGAGGCCCAATTAACTATAGAGGTACAATGGCTGGTATATGTGTGGAGGAGGAGAGAGGCCTACCTCATGTATTAAGGAGATCGATCTGCCTCATGTATTATGGGAGGTCGATCGGCATCCATGCATATGTGCAGGAGAGGAATAAGGTTGGGAGAGAGACAGAGCTAGAGTGTTGGAGGGGGTGGTAGTGGAGTTGCTTCTAACAAATGGTGGGATAGGCTTGCTAGACAAACGGAGGGCACGCCCGCAATATCAATAAGAGAGGAGATGGCTGCTTGTTGTCTGTGCACGTGCGAATTGATTTGGTACGTACAAGTACAATATTACTACACGTTAGGCTTATCCCTAAAATTCAACCCGCGTCTTGTTATATCCCGAAAATTCAGATATCATGCTCCCAAAACTGGCGCCTTCACAACCCGCGCCTTGCTATCCCAAAATTACAACGCGCGCGAAAACTCCCTCCAGCTGCCAAATCCCGACACGCGAAATCCCCCTTCTAACCCTGAGCCGAAAAGGCCGCTAGTTCAAATCGGTGGGGGCACTTTTGTAACACACCCTACATTTTGGACAAGCGCGTCCCTAAGTCATGCTTCACCCCCTCCCATCGCTCCCTTTTCGCCATCCGAAATCCCAGGGCGCCATAACCTCTCCGCTCCAGCCGCGAAACCCCACCCTCCTCCATCCGCCACGTCACCGCTGCCCAGCCGGAGCCTCTTCCCCGACGACGACGTCCACCGCAACAGCTCGACGTCCCTCGTCCACCTCCCCAGATGAGGATCTGTTGTCCATCTCGCCGTCCCGCCGGTTCAGCCGCCCCATCCTCAACCTCCAAGGAGCTGCTCCGACGATCGCCTCGTCTATCATGGCTGCTCCATCCCCACAGCACTGCCTTAACCTGCTCCACCGGAACCGCGGCATCCTCACCGACTCCTCGGACGAACCCGAGGCCTACTCGGCGTCACCAAAGAGGTTGTACACTCATCGCATCGCACCTTCTCCCTAACTCGACCTCCCGGTGCCGACGGTGCTCCATCCCGCACCCCCATGGAGCGGCTACCTTGAAGCAGGTGCCGCAGGCGACATCTCCATGGCGGCTCCCCCCCAGTGCGAGGCCCCTTCGGCGGCGGCATCCATACCAGCCGGATCTGCTGCTGCTGCTCCGGCTCTCGCTCGCTCGCTCCCGCTGCTGCTGCTGCTCCGGCTCTCGCTCGATCGCTCGCTCGCCCAGCTGCTGCTGCTGCTCTCCCCCTCGCTCGTGTTGCTCCTCTGCTCCGATTAAGCCACACTTCAGTCAACTGAATCGACTTTTGGGTCAGTCGATTTTCAGGGGTTGGGGGGGGGGGCTCGCCGGATTTAAGGAAGAACCACCTGCAGCGGGGACGGGGGCTCGCCGGAGAGGTACCCCACTATCTATCTTAGGGTTTAGGGTGGGGGCGGGGGGCCTAGAGTGCTGACCGGGGCAGCGGTGGCGAGTTGTTTCGGGGCGGCGAGGCGGCGCTGGGGCCGGCGGTTCGGCCGGTGGTGGCTGGCGGCTCAGGGGGGTGCAGGTTGAAGATGAACTGCAGGCCCTCCCTAAACTACATGTCAAGTGCCTCTCTGCTACCATTGCGTTCAGTTTTGATAGTAGCATTCAGATTCCACAGTAAATTTCAGTTTCGACAGTTAAGTTCAGAGTCAACAGTTTTTACCTCATCTGTTGTAGTCAGGTGGTTTTTGGTGATGTTAATTTTACATCCATTTTACATCATCTATAGGAGATGCTATTAGAATCCCACTTGAGATAGCAATGTCTGTCTTGTGCTGCTTCAGCCTTGACGTCTTACGGATCACCGGAGCTGCTCCAAGGACCGAACGATCCATCTCAACAGAGCAGTGCCCTGGACGCCGTCTACAGATTCCTCTGATCTTCCTCCACACCTCCGACAGCCACCTCTGCATCAACTGCTTCAGCGACCCACCCAATGATGCTGAGGTCGACACGGCTATGGCAAAGAGGTTGTACACTTGTTGCATCACTTATTTTTATACATTCACGTCGATCCATTAGGGCTATTTTGGTTCAACGGAAAAACGTCGATCCACTGGTTGTTACCATCACTCTAAATTTCTGCATGCTCTCCTTACATAATCTCACCATATTTTTTTCGTATGCATGTCAAATATTGTACACAGTCATGCTGAACATGTAGAGAAAAAGATAAGAGTTTTGCGCGGCAATACAATGTCATGCAGACATCGCTCCATGCTGGGTTCAATGGCAAACCCTCCCCACCCCTCTCCAGATTGTAATCCAGGGGAAGATATCTGTTCTGAGGCAGATTCAGACGCTACTGACCACTCCTATTTACCCCCCAAGGTGTTTGCTCTACCTTGGCATGATGATGTTAGTCATATCATGCATATGTTGCCTTGCAGTGCCTACTTTTGACATCATATATGTCATCTGCTTAGTTTAGACATGTTCTGTAATGCCACCTGTTTAGTTTCTATATCATATATGGGAATATGCAGTCTCATGTCTTTTAGCCAGCCATAATATATGTGAAATGTGCAATGCCATCTTGTTTAACCAGGCATCATATATTTGAATGATATCTTGCCCATCCTTTTCTTCATTACATTTCCATTTGTCGACAATGTTTGTACATTAAACTACTCTTCCTGTGAATCAGCCATTTGGGTGGGAGATGGAAAAATCTGGAGTGAAAACAAGGCCTTCAGAGCAGACAGTGCTACTTGTCGAAGCAGATCTCTTGTTGGGTCCCGATAGCTCCTCAGAGATGGATTCAAAGACAGATGACCAGTCCTATTCCCCCACTGAGGTGTATGCTCTAACTTGGCACGGTTATACTACTCATATCATGCATACGGTGTCTTGCATTGCATAGTTTAGACATCATATACACAATATTCAACACCATGTTCTTAGTTCAGACATCATATCGAATGCCCTTTGTTTAGCATATAAATCACATATGTGAATTAAATGATGCGATCCTGATTACTTAGATAACATGTAGGTGAATTATGTCATGCGATCCTGTTTAGTTATTCATCATATCTTTGAATTATGTTATGCTATGCTATCCAGTTTAGATAGACATCATATATGTGAAATTATGTCATGCTATCCGTTTTAGTTAAACAATATACATGTCAACTATTTCATGCCCTCTTTTTTCCACACTATCTATTGCATCTGTCTCTCATACAATGTCTGTACATTCAACTATGTTTCCTGTTTATCAGCCATTTGAATTGGAGCGGGTGATGCCAGTATCTAGCGGACTAAAAACACGGTCTTCAAATAAAACAGTGCTACCTCTTGGTGGAGATAGCACCCCGGTTGTACATGCACAAGAACCATCCCTACCACACATAACCCAAACTCTCGCAGATTGTACCCCTACTGTGATGGACAGACAACCAGCTTCACCCAATCTAACCCCAACCCCAGCCGATAGTAACCCAGTTCCTGTTGACACAGCACCATCTCCACCACAGAGCTCCCAAACAAGAGCAGTTAGTAAGGCAGCTCCAGTGCCCAAAGGGCCAGTACTATCACGGCGAACCCCAACTCCACCAGTTAGTACGCCTATTCCTGTGGAGGAAGCACAACCAGCTAGTCGTAGTTTAGCATCTATCGCATTTGATGTTGTTAAATCGTATGTGCATATCTTCCCATCTTGGAAATATTATACTGAAGATGAAGGAAAATGCCAGTTGCTGGTGTTTGTCCAGGAGTTATGTGTAAGTAATGTTATTCATGGCAATTACTTTGCTTCGTCCCATACATCCTACCTCCATGATGGTTATAATACAGCAAATTTTCCCATTTTTCTCTATAGAGAATGGCCGATTTGGAAACTTAGGATGAGGTAACCTGTGCTAATACCTCTGCTATCTTCAAGAATGCTTGGTGGCAGTATCGGAATTACCTGAAGAAAACATACTTCACCGGCAAAGAAACTCATCAAATTCCCTTACGTTCTCCTGAGACACATTTACTGGACGCTGACTGGGAACGCCTTGTTCTGTACTGGTCCTGAACCAAGAATGTGGTAAGGTCTATGAGCTCATTTTCTATTTTTTAGTATTATATTCTTGCGTCTTACTGTACTCTGTTCATGTAGAACAAGTGCCTAAACCTGAAGAACAAATGTTCTAATTTAAGATTCCGTTGTTATCATAGTTCAAAAAAGTGCTAGGCGTAAATTGTGCGTTTTGGCACCGCCTTGCGCTTTACTGACGAAAGCGCATGCTTATGCGAAGTTATGCACAGATTATGCGTAGTTATGCGCAATGCGTTTTGCCAACGCCTAGAGCCTAGGCACGCTTAAGCGCTCGCTTAGGCGCGCCTTTTTTAACTATGAGTGCTTTGCTCTTGTATCACTGTATTTACTCATACAAACTTATTTTTAAATTGAAGGATCCAATCGAAACTCCAATGGCACAGCAGGTATGTTCATGCATGCTTCTTTGACAGGTTTGCTCTTATCAATAGCTCTATTGATTTCAATTTCAATTGTGTATACAGTTGACTTTCATATCATGCACATTACTAGCATCACAACAGAGCCAATAGTGTTGTTGCACATGTAGACCCGTGGTACCCATCTGAAATCTTGTTGTGCTGTGTAGTTTCCCACGCTTTGTATTCTTTCACTGCTGCTTTGTCTTGAACTGATATGATTTGAACCGTGTCTCTATTTTGATTTGGCAAGACAATGCAGTGACCATGGGACATAGATATATGTTTGTTTGATGCTTTTATTATGTACTAGTACTTGGCAATAGAATACTTGGTAGTTTAATCCTGTCCACCTTACTAATGAACTGGTTCACCGAAATGAGTTTCATATACTAGTACATGCTAAACTTGTTATGTGTCTGCTTGTTTCTTCTTTTAGAATGCTGACAGAATATTGGGGAAGAGTGCCTTATTAAGCAATGGTAAAGGAAGTAATGCAGATAAGGTTCAGGATAGTGACACATCCTTGTTGGTCTCCAACAAAGCTGATAAAACAGCTAAGGAAGACTATCTTGAAGACAGCGGGACAACCCCAAAGTCCTGTCTTGGTTTAGTGTTCGAGTTACTGGCCACTACCGCTTGCACAAGCTATTCAAACTCACTGTCTGAATCAGTTCGGTTTCTTGAGTCTCAACTACAAGCTGAAAGACATCGATCAGTTGTGCTGCAACAAGAAGCGGAAGGACTGCGGAAGTCCCTGGAGCATTCAGATGCATACTTTCTGGTGCAACAGCAAGCGTTGGAGGATTTTAGCGCCAAACAGGACAAAGCTAATCAGCTTGCTAAGCTTATTGCCAGCATGGTGGATACCCAGGATAACGTTTCTTGAGCTCTTCTAAAGTTGTTCCAGTTATGCTCTTGTTTTGCTGCCGCGTTTATTTGCACTGGGGGCCAATTTTGACGGCCAGTGTATGTAATGTGCTGCTTTGTTCCCTATATTTGCACTGGTGGCGAACTTTGATGCCCAGTGGATGTAATATGTGTAATAGCGGTAATAGGCTAGCGTTAATTGCTTGCTTATTTATTTCCTTATTGTCTTGTTTAGTTGTTTGCTTGTAGTCACTGCAGTTCTTTTCTGTTTTTTCTAGTGGCCACAATAGCCTATTTTTGGTAACTAGGCCAAAATAATCGTGGCAACACACGGACTGTTGTAACCATGGGCCTCCTGCAGGCCGTATGATCCATGGGCCTTCGTCCGGCCGTAGGATCCATCGGCCTTCTATACGGGCCTTAGGGTCCATGGGCCTTCTACAGGCTGTAGGGTCCATGGGCCTTCTACGGGCCGTACGATCCACGGGCCTTCTACGGGTCGTACTATCCATGGGCCTCATACGGGCCGTAGGATCCATGGGCCTTCTATGGGGCGTATCATCATTTCGCCAATCATGGGCCGTACTATTCGTGGACCATAACGGGCCGTTAATAGGCCGTATTTGATAAGTCTATGAAAACAGCCCAATGGGTTTTTTTGACATGAAAACGTCCCAACGTATTAACGGTCCGCAAACGGGCCGACTGTAACGACGGGCTGAATTTGGCCCACAAGCAGAAAATGACAATAACGGGCCGTATGTAACCGAATGCTGCAAATGAGCCCAAGAATCAATGGGCCCTGAGAAGGCCGAAAGATAACTTGGGCTGGAAACGGCCTAATGGAATAACGGGCCGTTAATGGGTATAAAGTGATACACTGTTCATTACGGGCCAGTTTCACCACGGGCCGTTAATGGGCCAAGAGTTACAAAAGTCCTCATATGGGCCGAAAGAAGTCATGGGCCACACATGGGCCGGAAGTTAAAACGGGCAGAATCATATTGGACGGCCCAGATGACGCTACTGGGCCTAATTCGGATAGGGCGTAACGGGCCCTGGGTTAGCGGGCTGTAAATGGGCTATATGCGAACAGGCCGTTACCAGGCTTTCCGTGGGCCGGCCCGCCACCTTTTCACCAAGTCAAACGGGCCGGCCTTTTCACAGGAATGGGCCTCTGTTGGGCCGTGCCACGTGTCGCCATATCATAGGCGCCTTCGGTCCAATGAGCGGATGACATCTGTCCCAACGGTGAGCCGACACGTGTTTCCTCCAGCCAATGATGATTTTACACGTGGAAAATCCCCATTGGTCGGGGCTGTTAACGGGTTATCGGATCCAAAACCCGACCCGATAGCTTAACGGTGTTCCGTTATGGTGGATGCCATGTGTTGGCCACCCTTGACGAAAGCACTTCTGTGACGCGCAATTTATCATCATGGAAGTGGACACTTCCGTGATGATAATTTTGGTAATGTCATGGAACACTTCTATGACAGCACGGGTATGACTATCTTGACTTTGTCAGAAATTTGTCATGGATGTACATGCATGACAAAAAACGCGACCTACTGTGACAAACACGTATCATCATGGAAGTGCATTTTTTTGTAGTGCGGGCCACCGACCGGTGGCTAAGGAGCGGCAGCTTTTGTGGCAAGGTCAAGGTGCTTTTCAGCAAAGGCATCCAAGGCTTCCAGCCGGTTGAGGAAGGCCAACGTCGTAGCGTCCTCAATGGCCTTGTAGATACCTATGTACACAATTTGCTCGTACATGTGGATGTGTAGGTCGACGAATTCTTGCAGGGCGAGGTACCTCGCGGCGAGCGCGACCCCCAGGTGGACATTCTTCGTGGCGTCGGTGGGCAGTCGCAAGGCCACCAGTGCTTGAAAGAGGTTCCGGCCATGGAGGCCGATTAGGGTGGCAGGAAATGAGGAGCCCGGGCGCGTGGGCTGGAGGAGTACGGCGATGTCGTCCCCGAGCTTCTTGAGGATGGTGAACTTGTAGGTGGTGGCAATGATCATCTGGTCCAACTGAGAGTCGTAGTTGGCATCGACGGCGGCCATCCACCAGCCGGTCGCGAACACCGTCTGGAGACGATCCTCGGCGCCATGCCGCAGGCCGACGTCGTGGACCATCTGGCGCAGCCGCTTGCCGCTTGCGCGCATCGCCGCCATGGGTCTGGAGTGAGCACTTTTGCGCTTAGTGTAGGTGCTTAGGCAAATTCTTAGGTGCGTACGATGTGGTAGATGCATGGAATGGAGGGGCGCCTTTATATGAGTGCAAACTGCGTTGCATTCACATCGTGCAGCCTCTTTTCCCGGTCCTCCTCCCATTACTTCCCTCATGCATGCACGATGCTAATTGAAGGAGGATGCATCATTGGCCGTTCAGGATTTTGGAAACCGCTACCCCTCCCTTGTCTGCATTAAAGCCGTATCGGGAACTGCGCCGCCCGCTGTCAAATCGAATAGTACTGGGCCGCCCGCTGCACGCCCGGCTGAACACGCCTCCTCGCCTCCATCAAACCCCTTCGTTAAACCCGCATGCAAACCGAGAAACCTACTCCGGCCACACGTTCGTTCATGAGCGGGCTAGAATTAAACGCAACACCGGCCGACCTCCTCCCGTCCGCCCTCAGTTTAAACTAGACCAGATGCCGGCCAAGCTCCTACCGTCCGCCCTCTATTTAAACGACGCCAGACAGACAGCGGGCAAGAATCACACCCCTCCGCCGCTCCCCCATCTCCTCCTTCACCATTTTCTCCACTCTTCCGATGGCTTCCCAGGAGCCGTTCTCCGGCATACTACCCGGCTGGGTGGCCCCCGAGCCCTCCGGATACGGGCGAGGCCGCTCGATGCTTCATCATCCTCGCTTGGCCCGACGAAGCCAGTTGCCACCCCAATCCGGCGCGTGGTTCAGCAACTCACTGCTCCAGTTCAGCTCGATGAGGAGTGGCGAGTTGCTCCATGCCGGCACGGCGGCGAGCACGCCGGTACGGGCGTCATCGCTGCCGCGTTGTACCGCGCCACCAGTGTCTGCGGTGGCCGCGCCTCCCGTGTCTGTGGGCGCGCCTCCCGTGCGTGCGGCTGCGCCTCCCGTGCCTGCAGCAACGCCATGTAGGCAGAGACAGAAGCCCGGTGTGTGGAGGACGAGTCGGTGGCCAGCTTCTCCGTGTCCGCCGCCATCATCGAGGAGAAGTAGAACACGGGAGGCCGCCGCCACTTGGGTCCCATGAAGGCCACCGCTGAGGCAACGACTGCGCATTCAGGTGGTTTCTTTGCTGCTTCGTCTCTTCCAAGGACCTTCGTCGACCCCGCAAGTGTCTGCCGGGCATGAGGAACACAATGGGATCCGCGGGCGGCCATTTAGATTAGGTACTCCCTCTCCTACTGGCGGGAAATATTTGTTCTAAGAATGGATAAATTGGATGTGTATATAACTAAAATAAGTCTAGATATATCCATTTCTGGGACAAGTATTTCCGGACGAAGGGAGTATATTAATTATACCAAGAGAGCCGGATTAGCACCGCTTAGTTCATGTAAATGTAATGAAATCCATCATGTTTATATGAAGATCCGGCTTTTTTACACGAAATCCTGCATGCTTATATGAAAACAGTCCGTGTTTGCACGAATTTCATCTGGTTGGTTAGAGTTGTGAAAATGTATGCCGCTGGCATTTGATGTCGTCCTCCGCGGAAGGAAGCGGGAGGAAATTTGCCGGCTGCCGTTGAAGATGATCATATGCTGGAAATAATAGAGTCACATCCAATCCATTTGAGTTAATTGCGTGTATGATTCTCCCTCTATAAAAAGTTAATTGCATGTACAGTGTACACGTGACTTGCAGGGTGGATACAGCTTCGTACAGAAAGTTAAAAAGAAACAAGTCCATCCTTAATCTTGTATTCTAAGTACTCTGTGTGTTCCACTGTCAGTACAGTAGCGAAAGAAGTATATATTAAATAAGAAATATATAATATAAAAATCTAAAGTTAAAGACAGAATTCGAACTCGGGTCATCGCGTTGCGAGCATCCCGTGCTAACCAGTCCAGCACATTTCTGTTGTAGACCATGCTGGAGATATATCTCCATGTCTACGCTTATACTCCATCCGTTCCTAAATATTTGTCTTTTTCGGATTTCAAATGGAGTACCACATACGGATGTGTATGTAGACATAATTTAGAGTATAGATTCACTCATTTTGCACCGTATGTAGTCACTTGTTGAAATCTCTAAAAAGACAAATATTTAGGAACGGAGGGAGTAGAAAACAGAGATGGTGATGATGGTGTGTGTGCCATCCTGCAATATAGGCCATCGGATTTATATCTAACGGATAGGAAGGAAACTATCGCAATTTTGCAAAAAGATACCCACACCCCTCTCCAAGTTTGAAAATAAGGCCTTCCCTCGTTCATCCTTTTCTCTACTCTTACTAGCAATGTGCCAGTGCGTTGCAACGGATCCAAAATAGAATAATACATGTTCACAAACTTGAAAGAAAAACACTCTAGTTTGGTGTATATATCACTAAAAATATACTCGTATTAGGTTTCACACAAAATATATTCCTTGTGGCTGTTTTGATGAGGTGGGGGAGGGATGTGGTTGGTTTCAAGATACTAAGGGGTTTCTGCAAATTGGAGCAGAGAAGTGGGGTCTTGTTGTAGAAATACCACGACTTACATCATAGTCGTTAGATGCAGATCTGATGGTCAGAAATGACGGATGGCAGACACACCATCATCACCAACTGAGTCTTTTATAGGAGTTAGAGATAAAAAAACAGAGTTGGTGATGATGGTGTGCCTGCCATCCTGCAGTATAGGCCGTCCGATTTATATCTGACGGATAGGAAGGAAACTATGGCAATTTTGCAAAAAGATACCCACACCCCTCTCCACATTTGCAAATAAGGCCTTCCCTCGTTCATCCTTTTCTCTCACAATATAAACTACTCATATAAATGCATCTTGATGTTCCGTGCAACGCATGGGCATCTTGCTAGTCTCTCACAAGATAAACTACTCATACAAATGCATCTTGATGTTCCGTGCAACGCACGGGCATCTAGCTAGTTTCTTTTAAAATAGTTACTGCGATAATTGGGTTGAAGTGATATATTATATGTCTGCCCCGAATTATTTCAGATTCACTAGTAGTAACAAAAAAAGGTTGTCTTGTTAATTAACAAAAAACAGGGTGAAAACTATCACATGAGGCCGGTGAAAACAAGGCACATTGGGTTCAGCGTCATCGTCACTACAGTTGTGCGCGCGCGAGAAGTCTACATATCGAGGGGGCTACGGAGAAAAACACGTAACTCATGTGTTTGAGCGAGGCACGGAGACACAATGTTTGAGAGAGAAACCGATTGACATATTAAGATCAGATCGAGTTGTCACCCTTCTGCTGTCATTGTTGGGGTTCGGGGTGGGGAAGGGGAGGGAGAGAAAGACGTATCGAGAGTGTGCGCGGTAGGCACAGAGGCACAACTAGTGTGTGTGTGTGTGTGTGTGTGTGTGTGTGTTTGAAAGAGGAGTAGATAGATTACTATCAAGATCGAGGTGCCACCCTACTCCTTCGGTGTCGGGTAGTGTGTGTGTGTGTGTGTGTGTTTGAGAGAGAAGCCAGTCGATAGATTAGTATCAAGATTGAGGTGTCACCCTACTCCTTCGGTGTCGGGAAGTGTGTGTGTGTGTGCGTGGGTGGGTGCAGGGGGGTGGCAGTGACACTTACATATCTCTACTCTTATAAAAAACAGAGTTGGTGATGATGGAGTTCCTGCCATCCTGCAATATAGGCCATCCGATTTATATCTGACGGATAGGAAGGAAACTATGGCGATTTTGCAAAAAGATACCCACACCCCTCTCCACATTTGCAAATAAGGCATTCCCTCGTTCATCTTTTTCTCCCACAAGATAAACCCATATCTATATTAAGGGATAGGTAGATAGGATGTGTGCCAGGCGTACTTAAAGCATCACGGAGATAAACAAATGGTGTGCATGCAAGTGACGGAAAAAATGAAGTGATCAATAATGTCTACACGCGTGTGTGTGTGTTAGAGAGAGAGAGAGAGCGAAATCTCAAAACAAAAGGTGCTCTGTTGGAATCCCATTTTATGTATTCATATGGTTCCAGAACTCGAGTTAACCTTAGGCATATGTGTGAGAGACATAATTATCCTTTGAGACATTAGTGGCTGTGGGTCGGCGGAATTAAATGGGTGGGCATGTTCGACAGAGAGAGCGTGTGTGTTTCTGTGTGACAGACTTGTAGGACGGGGTAGAAAGACAAATTCTAACCTTGACGGAGGGAGAGAAATACACAAGTGCGCGTGTGTGATTCCGATGCCCATGGGGAAATGAGATATGTATGCGTGTGAGAGAGATTGCCCAATTCATTCACATATCACTATCTAGCGATCGTGGACGTGCATCGCTTGAACATAAATTAATATCTACTTCGTATCGTGGCCAAAGGTACAATATCGATTCAACACTATAAATATTGGACACTCACATATCACATTTTTTCTATTTAAATAAATCTTTTCAATTGTGCATGCCAAAGTTACAGTGATGTTTCTTCAAACAACCAATGTAGCTATCATGTACATGCACCATTGTTACTCTTGCATTCAAATTCATTAGTCTTGGATGATTTAAGGTTCTATTATGAAGTAATATATGTAATATTCATATATGAATTCAACGGGTACGCAATTTATGAAATGGAGGCTATGTAATCATATGAGGTAACACTTTTAAGTAGAGGACTACAATATCCATTTCTTTTTGTGCGCCTCTACACTAACACGTCAATGCATTATGTTTAAAGTAAATAACCAATGGCACTAAATTATCTATTTACACGAGAATTACATAGGGTGAGCGTTTGATCCCTTTTTGTGAACGCGCCTCTACACCCGTACGATTGGTCGTGCCCGTGTGAACGTCCAAGTTATCGGCGCATCATCCCGAGTTATTGTCTTTTTTCTGGGGTGGACTTCACACCAGTTATTAACTGCTGACGCGTGCCCCATGTACACAGTCTCGCATGACCTTCCCGCTAGCACGGTCCAAAATTAGTTGAAACTGTCTACGAACGATCCCGCGGGCGGCAAAATCTCCCGCCTCCTTCTAAAATTTCCGCCACCTAGTCTTTAGCATGTGAAATTCCCCTTTTGTCCTTGGTGCACGGAGAACAACAGTAACAATACCGCCCTCATCTACATAATAGGTCGGGGCTGCTTGGTAACTTTCGGTTCCCCCCACCACACGGCACCCCCATTTCCTCTCCCCTCCCACAAAAACGACTAACTCCACAGCACCAGAGCATCTTACATCACGTCGTCCGTACTTCATCGGCCTTTCTACCCCTCCCCTCTCGAAACCCTAGACTGCTCATCCACCGGCGTATCAGAGCCCATTCACTGCCAGCGGCGTCCACCTCGCTGGATCTGCTTCTGCGGCCGCATCTACCCCTCTCACCTCCACGAGACACAAGTAGACTGCTCATCCACCACTGTACCATAGCCCATTCAGTGCCGGCCTTGTCCACGGCGCTGGATCTGCTTCGCCGGTACTCTCGTCAACCGCAGCACATCTGCAGCGGCTCATTCGTACTCCCCAACGGAGACGCTTCGTCCACACCCCCTGGAGCCGCCCCATCGACGGCCTCTGATCCTCTTCGCTGACACGTTCCTCAACCCTACCGGAGCCGCTTCGCCGACACCATCGTCAACCCTACCGGAGTAGCTTCGCCTATACCATTCTCAACCCTACCGGGGCCGCTTTGCCAACTCACAAGTCCACGGCCACAGATCCGCTTCGTCACACCCTCATCCAACCTATCGGAGCAGCTTCTGACGCCCCGTCCATGGCCGCAGATCTGCATCGTCGACACCATCCTTAACCCAACCACCGGAGCGGCTTCATCGACGCCCTCGTCCACGGCCACAGATCCGCTTCGCCCACACCGTAGTCCACCCTACCGGAGCCGCTCCCCAAACACCCTACTCGACGGTTCTAGATCTCCTTACCGGACCCCCACAGCCAGCGCAGCGTCATCACCCTTGACGTTTCTAACCTGATTCCCACCATCTGGCAAGATGCCAACCACGCGCCACGGCCTAGGTACTTGTCACCTTTAAACTCGTCCAGCATCACCTGCCCGATGTACTTCAAATATACTAACAGGTCGCTGTTACCTTTATGCAGCTGGCAAAAATACAAGGACGCTGTTTCTTCTGGATCTAACAGCTTGGCCAACCAAGATCCTGGACTAAGGCATTGCTATGATCTTGTAAGTGCGTCTCTCTCTCTTGTACTGTTGTGTGCCTGCCAGCGTGCTTTGCTAGGATTTTCGACCAATAATCCCTTTGTGCAGACAATGATTTCTACTACTCGCTGCTAAATTAGATATGTAGATGTTATACATGATACTACCTCGTACCTCCATTCCTAAATATAAGTCTTTCTAGAGATTCCACTATAGGCTACATACGGAGCAAAATGAGTGAATCTACACTCCAAAATGCATCTATATACATCTATATGTGGTCCATACTTGAATCTCTACAAAGACATATATTTAGGAACAGAGGTAGTACATTACACAAAATCGTAGGTGGCATGTAGGAATTCCAGTGCACTACATTAGGCTCCCTTAGAGTGCCTGCTAGTCCAGCACTTAGAGTCATGGCTAGTTTATGCTACACACACAATCATTAATAGGTGGTTTGAATATGCGCAAGGGATATGCAATGTATTATCATGTAGAGATGTCTGAAATTAGCCGTGTCAACTTGCAGATAGGGTTACGCAATGAAAAAGTACAAGATGTATGTGCCAATTTCATGGAACGCAAAAAAAAGGAGAGGTGGCGGTGAGCCTATACAGTGAGATATGGTAGGTCCCTCCTCCATTGCAATCATCGTGACATGTTATTTGTATGCCAGTTCTATTGGCCAAGTTTCTTAGGGACAGTTATTACGAGTTATCCTAAGAAAATAAGCACCTGTGAATATAAGTTCCAGGTAATAAGCCAACCAGTTCTTTTCATTGCCTTCCTCTTCAACTTATCTTTGGTATGATCAGTGAAAAGTCTAGATTGCATTATTATTTTTTCATCTTTCTGCCCATATGAAAAATAATTTGACTTGCAAACATCACAAATTGAACCCAGTGCAGTAATTAATATGATAGGAAATAGACCATCACTATTTGTTCAAAATGCAAATACAAAGATACCATCTACTTGGCACAATCTACTTTGGTCAATGTCTTCCATAGAGATCCCATTGCCTAATTTAAACGAACAACGCACGACCCACATTTAAATGAAGAACAATTATTTATTGAAATTCGATGGTCCAAGTGGCTGGTTATTATCATATAGCAGCACCACCTGAAAGCATCATATAGCAGCAGCAGCTCATAGCAACTCATCATACAACAGCAGCAGCAGTGTGCAATTCATCATATACCAGCAGCAGCTCATAGAAATTCATCATATAGCAGCAGCAGGAGCAGCTCATAGCAATTCATCATATAGCAGCAGCAGGAGCAGCTCATAGCAATTCATCATATAGCAGCAACAGGAGCAGCTTATAGCAACTCATCATATAGCAGCAGCAGCTCATAGCAATTCATCATATAGCAGCAGCTCATAGAAATTCATCATATAGCAGCAGCAGGAGAAGCTCATAGCAATGCATCATATAGCAGTAGCAGAAACAGCTCATAGCAATTCATCGTATAGTGGATCAGAATGAAAATTTGGCAAAAAATCAGAGGAGATCCTCACCTTGTTGGATGAGCTCATCCTTCAATAGCACCTCAAGGCCATGGCCTGGGAGGAGGCGAGGGGGGATAAGGTGCCTTCTACTGTAGTGTGGCATCAGCCGTAGTTGTGCGGCGCCAGCCATTGTAGTGCGTTGGAGACCATGAGAATGAGGGGCGGCGCCAGAGGGAGGAGCTGCCGGGGAGATTTGCCCCTACCTGCCGGCCATGTAGCCTAGCTGGATAGAGCATCGTTGAGGACCAGGCCAGATGGGACCAGAGGCGATGGCTCGCTGGAGGAACCCTAGGGCTGCAGGCAGGGGATCGAGGTAGAGGGAAAGCGGAGAGGATATGCAAGCGGGCAGGGCAATGAACGCTTGCGTGTTTGTTTTTACTTGAGGGTCAGGCGTGACGCGGGCGTGAGCAGTTGCATTTTGAGTGTAATATAGGCAGACAACAGAGTCATTTCACTATTCCCCTTCCCTTGAATTTTTAGTGAGCTTCTACCCGAAACACCCCCCTCCAAAGCGAAATAAGTTAAGCCCAAGCCCATAACTCAAAAATGACTTATTTACATCTTTTATGGCTTATTTTGACAATAAGCCCTGTAAAGGCGGAATCGAACTGGCCCTTAACCTGCAATTCAATTGTGCGTGCAATGATGAATCACTCCTGCTTGCTATAGTGTACATTTAGGCATCATCATACATGGCATAACCTAATACATGTGCATTCCATTGTAGAATCTAGACTATCCAATGTTTATGTTAGTTCATACGTTGCAGATGATGTTTAAATGCCCCTTAAATCTGGTCAGTCAAGTGATGGTCTTTAAGCCTCCTTCTTTGCTTCTTTTCTTGATATGTAAGATTTGCTCACACATCTGTTCAATTGTTGTTTGCATCAGCCAGCCATACTAGGACTGTTTGCTTTGATTACTTGTTGTTCTTGACCTAACACTCTAACAAAGCTTGTCAACAATTTAAACACTAAGGGTTGCTGTAGTGGGGCCTTGTCTAACTCATAGGTGACATAAAGGTTTGGCTGTACACTAAAGTAGGCTCTCCAAGAGTACCTGGAGATCCAGTTCGCAGGTATGCCTAGTTTTTACATAGTGCAGACATAGTAAATGCTCATTTCATTGTGTGCAAGTGCAAGAGATGTGGCATGTTTCATTATGTGGTATTGTTTTGGTTATAATCTCATCCTTTTGTGTTGTTCAAAGACTGGAAAGTATGCATATTTATCTTCCAAGGAGACGAGTAACTAGTTTGTGTCACCTTGCAGAGGAGGTGCAATGAAGGTAAGATTGAGGATTTCCAAGTACAAGATGTTAGGAAGGAGCCTTGCAAGAGAAGTAGGAGCTGCACTAAGCCTGTTCAACCAGTTAAGGTAAGTCACTGTATCAAACTCAACAGTTCAATTCCTTGTTTGTTTCGGGCATAGTTAATTGGCTCTTTTCAATTACTTTGTCCTCAGTTAATGAGATGCCCAAACAATGATGCCTGATGTTGGGTACTTGTATAACTATTAGTTGACATAATTAAAGGCCTTACCATTTAATTACTCTGGCGAAGTGTGCCTGAAGCTTTGAAGTCTATTAACCAACTATTATTGCATGAGGCTCACAATCTAGTTTATACTAGGCTAATGATTGCATAGTTTTTCTTGTTGTAGTAGGTTTGTATGAATCCCTCTGCTGTTCATTATGCTCCCTAAGACTTTAATTGAGCTACAGAATGGCCAACTGCTTGCTTACTTATACGCAACATGCTGTCTAAATTTGTAACTTGTCTCTGATTTGGATTGGCCCCAACATCATGCTCCTCTGGTGAGCTAAGAGAGATTTCTGTATGCAGGCTGCACAGACTACCTTTTTTATAATTTTTAAAATATCACCTGCTTATGCTTCATGACGTGTAACATTATTGTTAGTCCTGTTTTGCCATCTACAAAATAGTCTGTCTTGCTTGCTTCACTGTTGTAACTATATTTTTTCCCTAGTCATGTGTACTTACAGAAACATTTCAGGATGAAGTGACATCAACACAAAGATTTGCGAGCAGTGCAGCATGGCTGTTACCGAATGATTATGGATTGGAATTGGAATGTGCTGATGTTCTCGAGCATCAACTAGAGGTGGCAATCAACAAGTTGAGACTGGACATGCAGGTATTAGATGCAGGAATCAAAAAAATGAAACAATACACTGAGGTAACCACGAAGGAATTGGAGATTTTGCAGACTGAAATTTGTGCTATCTGAATCCGGCCAATCCTTTTTTCTGAAGAGATTATAGTTCAAATGGTAAGTTCTGTTGATGCATGTCCATGATGTATGAGCTTTATTTGTCCAGTGTATGTAATTTGCTGTTTGTGTACGCTTTATAATCACTGGTGCCGAACTATAATGCCCAGTGGGTATATTCGGCTGTAATTTCTTTATTGTATAGTATATGTTTTTTAGAGGCGATAGTATAAAGTAGGATAATTCTTGAATATGCTATATCGTTGAAACGGGGGCCAACACGCCCAAACATTTCCTGGACGCCATACAAATGAAAAAACATGTGCAGTCAAAGCGGGCCTTAATTGGGCTGGTCAAAATAATATTAAGTGGATCCCAAATGGGCCCACCGTAACAACGGCTCTTAGCAGGCCGTCAACAGGCCTAAAGCTCGATAGGGCCGTATAAATGGAAATGGCCTGCGGGCCTTTAGCAGGCCGAAATAAATGTCAATTTTGTCTCGGCCCTTTTACTTTACGGGCCAGTAAGAGGCTGAAAGTGTTATGGGCCAGAGGAGGCCTGATACGTCTCCGTCGTATCTGCTTTTCCAAACACTTTTGCCCTTGTTTTGGACTCTAACTTGCATGATTTGAATGGAACTAACCCGGACTGACGCTGTTTTCAGCAGACTTGCCATGGTGTTATTTATGTGCAGAAACAAAAGTTCTCGGAATGACCTGAAACTCCACGAAACTTATTTTTGGAAAATAATAAAAATATTGGAAGGAGAATCCACGTCAGGGGGGCCTCCACCTGTCCACGAGGGTGGGGGCGCGCCTGCCCCCCTGCGCGCGCCCCCTGCCTCGTGGGCCCCCTGACACTCCACCGACCTCAACTCCAACTCCATATATTCGTGTTCGGGGAGAAAAATAATCAGAGAGAAGGATTCATCGCGTTTTACGATACGAAGCCGCCGCCAAGCCCTAAAACCTCTCGGGAGGGCTGATCTGGAGTCCGTTCGGGGCTCCGGAGAGGGGAATCCGTCGCCGTCGTCATCATCAACCATCTTCCATCACCAATTTCATGATGCTCACCGCCGTGCGTGAGTAATTCCATCGTAGGCTTGCTGGACGGTGATGGGTTGGATGAGATTTATCATGTAATCGAGTTAGTTTTGTTAGGGTTTGATCCCTAGTATCCACTATGTTCTGAGATTGATGTTGCTATGACTTTGCTATGCTTAATGCTTGTCACTAGGGCCCAAGTGCCATGATTTCAGATCTGAACCTATTATGATTTCATGAATATATGTGAGTTCTTGATCCTATCTTGGAAGTCTATAGTCACCTACTATGTGTTATGATCCGGCAACCCCGAAGTGACAATAATCGAGACCACTCCCGGTGATGACCATTGTTTGAGGAGTTCATGCATTCACTATGTGTTAATGCTTTGGTCCGGTACTCTATTAAAAGGAGGCCTTAATATCCCTTAGTTTCCATTAGGACCCCGCTGCCACGGTAGGGTAGGACAAAAGATGTCATGGAAGTTCTTTTCCATAAGCACGTATGACTATATTCGGAATACATGCCTACATTACATTGATGAATTGGAGCTAGTTCTGTGTCACCCTATGTTGTGACTGTTACATGATGAACCACATCCGGCATAATTCTCCATCACCGATCCAATGCCTACGAGCTTTTCACATATTGTTCTTCGCTTATTTACTTTTTCGTTGCTACTGTTACAATCACTACAAAACCCAAAAATATTACTTTTGCTACTGTTACCGTTACTTCCATATTACTTTGCTACTAAATACTTTGATGCAGATATTAAGTTATCCAGGTGTGGTTGAATTGACAACTCAACTGCTAATACTTGAGAATATTCTTTGGCTCCCCTTGTGTCGAATCAACAAATTTGGGTTGAATACTCTACCCTCGAAAACTGTTGCGATCCCCTATACTTGTGGGTTATCAAGACTATTTTCTGGCGCCGTTGCCGGGGAGCATAGCTCTATTCTTTGAGTCACTTGGGATTTATATCTGTCGGTCACTATGAAGAACTTGAAAGACGCGAAAACAAAAATTTATCCCTCAACTACGAGGGGAGGTAAGGAACTGCCATCTAGCTATGCACTTGATTCACCCTCTGTTTTGAGTAAGTTTGCGAGACCTAAACCTGCTTCTGCTATTAATTTTGATATGTCACATGTTATTGATGATGCCACTTCTGCTATGCATGATACTTATGATGAAACTACTTCTATGCTTGATACTACTGTGCCACTTGGTGAATTTCTTGATCAACAACTTGCTAGGGCTAGAGAGAATGAAATTATTGAAACTAATAATATTGACGATAGTGATGATGAAGACTCTCCCCCTAATAAATTTGAATTGCCTGGTGTGCCCGAGGGTTAGCTAGAGCCATTCTTGCTTGCAATAATAGAAGTGATCTTAAGAAGTTACTAGCTAAATGGAAGCAGCAATCTCTTAATGCAAGAATGAAACCTGACCCTGCATTTGCTACTTCACCTATCTTTGTTACTGATAAGGATTATGAATTCTCTGTTGATCCTGATATAATTACTTTGGTTGAATCTGATCCTTTTTATGGCTATGAATCTGAAACTGTTGTGGCACATCTTACTAAATTAAATGATATAGCCACCCTATTCACTAATGATGAGAGAGCTCGTTACTTTTATATCCTTAAAATATTTCCATTCTCATTAAAGGGTGATGCTAAGGCATGGTTTAATTCTCTTGATCCTGGTTGTGTGCGTAGTCCCCAGGATATGATTTATTACTTCTCTGCTAAATATTTCCCTGCTCATAAGAAACAAGCTGCTTTAAGGGATATATATAATTTTGTGCAAATTGAAGGAGTCTCCCACAAGCTTGGGGGAGGCTTCTCCAATTACTTAATGCTTTGCCTGATCATCCTCTTAAGAAAAATGAAATACTTGATATCTTTTAAAATGGACTAACCGATGCTTCCAGAGATTACCTGGATAGTTGTGTTGGTTCTGTTTTCAGGGAAAGAACACCGGATGAAGCTGAAATTTTATTGAATAATATGTTGACAAATGAAAATAATTGGACACTTCCTGAGCCTATTCCTAAACCAACTCCGAAGAAGAGGGGTGTTCTATTTCTCAGTCCTGAAGATATGCAAGAGGCAAAGAAATCTATGAAAGAAAAAGGTATTAAAGCTGAAGATGTTAAGAATTTACCTCCTATTGAAGAAATACATGGTCTTAATTTACCGCCTGTTGAAGAAACATATGATCTTAACTCGTCACCTATTGAAGAAGTACACAGTATTGATAACCCGACACAGGTAGTAAAGGTAAATTCTCTCTATATATTTGATGAAGGTGATATTCCTCACTATAAATCTGCTAGACAATGCTTAGAAGAGTTTGATAACTTTATTATCAAACAAGAAAACTTCAATGCTTATTTTGGTAGACAATTGAAATACAATTCCGATATGCTTGAACACTTGGGTGATTATATGTCTAGAGTTAAGGGTGAACTTAAACTCATTAGTAAACATGCTTCTATGGTTACAACTCAAGTACAACAACTACTCAAAGCTCAGAATGATTTGCTCAAAGAATAGAATAGTAACAATAATGATTATGATGTTAGAGTGGCTACTAGAACTGGTAAAATGACTCAGGAACCTCTGTATCTTGAAGGCCATCCTAAGAGAATTGAGCAAGATTCTCAGAGAAATAATATAGATGCACCTAGTCCTTCTAAAAAGAAGAAAAAGAAAAATGATAGGACTTTGCATGCTTCTAGTGAACCTATTGCTGAACCACCTGAGAATCCCAATGATATTTCAATTTCTGATGCTGAAACACAATCTGGTAATGAACATGAACCGGGTGATAATGTTAATGATGATGTTCATGTTGATGCTCAACCTAGCAATGACAATGATGTAGAAATTGAACATGCTGTTGATCTTGATAACCCACAATCAAAGAATCAATGTTGTGTTAAGAGAGACTTTGTTGCTAGGAAGCACGATAAGGAAAGAGAACCTTGGGTTCAGAAACCCATGCCTTTTCCTCCCAAACCATCCAAGAAAAAGGATGATGAGGATTTTGAGCGCTTTGCTGAAATGATTACACCTATCTTCTTGCGTATGCGTTTGACTTATATGCTCAAAATGAATCCTTATGCTAAGTATATGAAAGAAATTGTTACTAATAAAAGAAAGATACCAGAAGCTGAAATTTCCACCATGCTTGCTAATTATACCTTTAAGGGTGGAATACCTAAGAAATTAGGAGATCCAGGAGTACCAACTATACCATGCTCCATTAAAAGAAACTATGTTAAAACTGCTTTATGTGACCTTGGAGCCGGTGTTAGTGTTATGCCTTTCTCTTTATATCGTAGACTTGATTTGAATAAGTTGACACCTACTGAAATATCTTTGCAAATGGCTGATAAATCAACTGCTATACCTGTCCGTATTTGTGAGGATGTGCCTGTTGTGGTTGCAAACGTTACTATTTTAATGGACTTTGTTATTCTTGATATTCCCGAGGATGATAGTATGTCTATTATTCTTGGAAGACCATTTTTGAATACTGCAGGGGCTGTTATTGATTGCAACAAAGGCAATATCACTTTTCATGTTAATGGTAATGAGCATACTGTTGGGGAACGTAGTAATTTCAAAAATTTCCTACGCACACGCAAGATCATGGCGATGCATAGCAACGAGAGGGGAGAGTGTTGTCCACATACCCTCGTAGACCGAAAGCAGAAGCGTTAACACAAAGCGGTTGATGTAGTCGTACGTCTTTACGATCCGACCGATCAAGTACCGAACGCACGGCACCTCCGAGTTTAGCACACGTTCAGCTCGATGACGTCCCTCGAACTCCGATCCAGCCGAGTGTTGAGGGAGAGTTTCGTCAGCATGACGGCATGGTGATGATGATGATGTTCTACCGACGCAGGGCTTCGCCTAAGCTCTGCAACGATATTATCAGGTGTAATATGGTGGAGGGGGGCACCGCACACGGCTAAAAGATCGTTGATCAATTGTGTGTCAAGAGGTGCCCCCCTGCCCCCGTATATAAAGGTGCAAGGGGGAGGCCGTCGGCCTAGGAGGTAGAGGCGCGCCAGGAGGAGTCCTACTCCTACCGGGAGTAGGACTCCCCCCTTTCCATGTTGGACTAGGAGTGGAAGGGGGAAGAGGCGGAGGGGAGGAAGGAAGGGGGCGCCGCCCCCCCTCTCCTTGTCCTATTCGGACTGGGGGGGAAGGGGGCGCGGCCCTGCCCTAGCCTCCTCTCCTCTCATCCACCTAGGCCCAATAAAGCCCATTAAGTTACCGGGGGGTTCCGGTAACCTCCCGGTACTCCGGAAAAATCCCGATTTCACCCGGAACACTTCCGATGTCCAAACATAGGCTTCCAATATATCAATCTTTATGTCTGTACCATTTTGACACTCCTCGTCATGTCCGTGATCCCATCCGGGACTCCGAACAACCTTCGGTACATCAAAACATATAAACTCATAATATAACTGTCATCGTAACTTTAAGCGTGCGGACCCTACGGGTTCGAGAACTATGTAGACATGACCGAGACACCTCTCCGGTCAATAACCAATAGCGGAACCTGGATGCTCATATTGGTTCCCACATATTCTACGAAGATCTTTATCGGTCAGACCGCATAATAACATACGTTGTTCCCTTTGTCATCGGTATGTTACTTGCCCGAGATTCGATCGTCGGTATCTCGATACCTAGTTCAATCTCGTTACCGGCAAGTCTCTTTACTCGTTACGTATTACATCATCCCGCAACTAACTCATTAGTTACAATGCTTGCAAGGCTTTATAGTGTTGTGCATTACCAAGTCAACTCTGCATCTTTTGGCTTCGACATTATGAATATGTGTGTCACTACTATCGAGAATCATTAAAAATAGACCACTCTTCAAGGGTGCATGACCATAAAAGATATTATTCATATAAATAGAACAACCATTATTCTCTGATTTAAATGAATAACCGTCTCGCATTAAACAAGATCCAGATATAATGTTCATGCTCAACGCTGGCACCAAATAACAATTATTTAGGTCTAAAACTAATCCCGAAGGTAGATGTAGAGGTAGCGTGCCGACCGTGATCACATCGACTTTGGAACCATTTCCCACGCGCATTGTCACCTCGTCCTTAGCCAATCTTCGCTTAATCCTTAGCAAAGGAATGCAGATTTCACAAAAGAACCAAGCACATCAAAAGACGCTTCAATTCCATCCGGGATTTAGTCCAGGTGGGAGACATAGAAATTTGCAAGATACATACGGATCTGAATGTTGCAGACCCGTTGACTAAGCCTCTTCCACGAGCAAAACATGATCAGCACCAAGACTCGATGGGTGTAAGAATCATTACCGTGTAATCTAGATTATTGACTCTAGTGCAAGTGGGAGACTGAAGAAATATGCCCTAGAGGCAATAATAAAGTATTATTTATTTCCTTATATCATAATAAATGTTTATTATTCATGCTAGAATTGTATTAACCGGAAACATAATACATGTGTGAATACATAGACAAACAGAGTGTCACTAGTATGCCTCTACTTGACTAGCTCGTTAATCAAAGATGGTTATGTTTCCTAGCCATAGACATGAGTTGTCATTTGATTAACGGGATCACTTCATTAGGAGAATGACGTGATTGACTTGACCCATTCCGTTAGCTTAGCACCCGATCGTTTAGTATGTTGCTATTGCTTTCTTCATGACTTATACATGTTCCTATGACTATGAGATTATGCAACTCCCGTTTACCGGAGGAACACTTTGTGTGCTACTAAACGTCACACCGTAACTGGGTGATTATAAAGGTGCTCTACAGGTGTCTCCAAAGGTACTTGTTGGGTTGGTGTATTTCGAGATTAGGATTTGTCACTCCGATTGTCGGAGAGGTATCTTTGGGCCCACTCGGTAATGCACATCACTATAAAGCCTTGCAAGCATTGTAACTAATGAGTTAGTTGCAGGATGATGTATTACGGAACGAGTAAAGAGACTTGCCGGTAACGAGATTGAACTAGGTATCGAGATACCGACGATCGAATCTCGGGCAAGTAACATACCGATGACAAAGGGAACAACGTATGTTGTTATGCGGTCTGACCGATAAAGATCTTCGTAGAATATGTGGGAACCAATATGAGCAACCAGGTTCCGCTATTGGTTATTGACGGAGAGGTGTCTCGGTCATGTCTACATAGTTCTCGAACCCGTAGGGTCCGCACGCTTAAAGTTACGATGACAGTTATATTATGAGTTTATATGTTTTGATGTACCGAAGGTTGTTCGGAGTCCCGGATGAGATCACGGACATGACGAGGAGTCTCGAAATGGTCGAGATATAAAGATTGATATATTGGAAGCCTATGTTTGGACATCGGAAGTGTTCCGGGTGAAATCGGGATTTTTCCGGAGTACCGGGAGGTTACCGGAACCCCCCGGTAACTTAATGGGCCTTATTGTGGAAGGGGGAAGAGGTGGAGGGGAGGAAGGAAGGGGGGCGCCGCCCCCGTCTCCTTGTCCTATTCGGACTGGGGGAAGGGGGGCGCGGCCCTGCCCTAGCCTCCTCTCCTCTCTTCCACCTAGGCCCAATAAGGCCCATTAAGTTACCGGGGGGTTCCGGTAACCTCCCGGTACTCCGGAAAAATCCCGATTTCGCCCGGAACACTTCCGATGTCCAAACATAGGCTTCCAATATATCAATCTTTATGTCTCAACCATTTCGAGACTCCTCGTCATGTCCGTGATCTCATCTGGGACTCCGAACAACCTTCGGTACATCAAAACATATAAACTCATAATATAACTATCATCGTAACTTTAAGCGTGCGGACCCTACGGGTTCGAGAACTATGTAGACATGACCGAGACACCTCTCCGGTCAATAACCAATAGCGGAACCTGGATGCTCATATTGGTTCCCAGATATTCTACGAAGATCTTTATCGGTCAGACCGCATAACAACATACGTTGTTCCCTTTGTCATCGGTATGTTACTTGCCCAAGATTCGATCGTCGGTATCTCGATACCTAGTTCAATCTCGTTACCGTCAAGTCTCTTTACTCGTTCCGTAATACATCATCCCGCAACTAACTCATTATTTACAATGCTTGCAAGGCTTTATAGTGATGTGCATTACCGAGTGGGCCCAGAGATACCTCTCCGACAATCGGAGTGACAAATCCTAATCTCGAAATACGCCAACCCAACAAGTACCTTTGGAGACACCTGTAGAGTACCTTTATAATCACCCAGTTACGTTGTGACATTTGGTAGCACACAAAGTGTTCCTCCGGTAAACGGGAGTTGCATAATCTCATAGTCATAGGAACATGTATAAGTCATGAAGAAAGCAATAGCAACATACTAAACGATCGGGTCCTAAGCTAACGGAATGGGTCAAGTCAATCACGTCATTCTCCTAATGAAGTGATCCCATTAGTCAAATGACAACTCATGTCTATGGCTAGGAAACATAACCATCTTTGATTAACGAGCTAATCAAGTAGAGGCATACTAGTGACACTCTGTTTGTCTATGTATTCACACATGTATTATGTTTCCGGTTAATACAATTCTAGCATGAATAATAAACATTTATTATGATATAAGGAAATAAATAATACTTTATTATTGCCTCTAGGGCATATTTCCTTCAGTCTCCCACTTGCACTAGAGTCAATAATCTAGATTACACAGTAATGATTCTTACACCCATGGAGTCTTGGTGCTGATCATGTTTTGCTCGTGGAAGATGCTTAGTCAACGGGTCTGCAACATTCAGATCTGTATGTATCTTGCAAATTTCTATGTCTCCCACCTGGACTAAATCCCGGATGGAATTGAAGCGTCTTTTGATGTGCTTGGTTCTTTTGTGAAATCTGGATTCCTTAGCTAAGGCAATTGCACCAGTATTGTCACAAAAGATTTTCATTGGTCCCGATGCACTAGGTATGACACCTAGATCGGATATGAACTCCTTCATCCAGACTCCTTCATTTGCTGCTTCCGAAGCAGCTATGTACTCCGCTTCACACGTAGATCCCGCCACGACACTTTGCTTAGAACTGCACCAACTGACAGCTCCACCGTTCAATGTAAATACGTATCCGGTTTGCGATTTAGAATCGTCCGGATCAGTGTCAAAGCTTGCATCAACGTAACCATTTACGATGAGCTCTTTGTCACCTCCATAAATGAGAAACATATCCTTAGTCCTTTTCAGGTATTTCAGGATGTTCTTGACCGCTGTCCAGTGATCCACTCCTGGATTACTTTGGTACCTCCCTGCTAAACTTATAGCAAGGCACACATCAGGTCTGGTACACAGCATTGCATGCATGATAGAGCCTATGGCTGAAGCATAGGGAACATCTTTCATCTTCTCTCTATCTTCTGCAGTGGTCGGGCATTGAGTCTTACTCAATCTCACACCTTGTAGTACAGGCAAGAACCCTTTCTTTGCTTGATCCATTTTGAACTTCTTCAAAACTTTTTCAAGGTATGTGCTTTGTGAAAGTCCAATTAAGCGTCTTGATCTATCTCTATAGATCTTTAATGCCTACCCATATCTGTTCAAATCATCTGTGAAGGTGAGAAAATAATGATATCCGCCATGAGCCTCAATATTCATCGGACCACATACATCTGTATGTATGATTTCCAATAAATCTGTTGCTCTCTCCATAGTTCCGGAGAACGGTGTTTTAGTCATCTTGCCCATGAGGCACGGTTCGCAAGTACCAAGTGATTCATAATCAAGTGATTCCAAAAGTCCATCAGTATGGAGTTTCTTCATGCGCTTTACACCGATATGACCTAAATGGCAGTGCCACAAATAAGTTACACTATCATTATCAACTCTGCATCTTTTGGCTTTGACATTATGAATATGTGTGTCACTACTATCGAGATTCATTAAAATAGACCACTCTTCAAGGGTGCATGACCATAAAAGATATTATTCATATAAATAGAATAACCATTATTCTCTGATTTAAATGAATAACCGTCTCGCATTAAACAAGATCCAGATATAATGTTCATGCTCAACGCTGGCACCAAATAACAATTATTTAGGTCTTAAACTAATCCCGAAGGTAGATGTAGAGGTAGCATGCCGACCGCGATCACATCGACTTTGGAACCATTTCCCACGCGCATCGTCACCTCGTCCTTAGCCAATCTTCGCTTAATCCGTAGCCCCTGTTTCGAGTTGCAAATATTAGCAACAGAACCAGTATCAAATACCCAGGTGCTACTGCGAGCATTGGTAAGGTACACATCAATAACATGTATATCACATATACCTTTGTTAACGTTGCCATCCTTCTTATCCGCCAAATACCTGGGGCAGTTCCGCTTCTAGTGACCAGTCTGCTTGCAGTAGAAGCACTCAGTTTCAGGCTTAGGTCCAGACTTGGGTTTCTTCTCCTGAACAGCAACTTGCTTGCTGTTCTTCTTGAAGTTCCCCTTCTTCTTCCCTTTGCCCTTTTTCTTGAAACTAGTGGTCTTACTGACCATCAACACTTGATGCTCCTTTTTAATTTCTACCTCCGTTGCCTTTAGCATTGCGAAGAGCTCGGTAATTGTCTTATTCATCCCTTGCATGTTATAGTTCATCACAAAGTTCTTGTAGCTTGGTGGCAGTGATTGAAGAATTCTTTCAATGACGCTATCATCCGGAAGATTAACTCCCAGTTGAATCAAGTGATTATTATACCCAGACATTTTGAGTATATGTTCACTGACAGAACTATTCTCTTCCATCTTGCAGCTGTAGAACTTATTGGAGACTTCATATCTCTCAATCCGGGCATTTGCTTGAAATATTAACTTCAACTCCTGGAACATCTCATATGCTCCATGACGTTCAAAACGTCGTTGAAGACCCGGTTCTAAGCCGTAAAGCATGGCACACTGAACTATCGAGTAGTCATCAGCTTTGCTGTGCCAGACGTTCATAACTTCTGGTGTTGCTCTTGCAGGAGGCCTGGCACCTAGCGGTGCTTCCAGGACGTAATTCTTCTGTGCAGCAATGAGGATAATCCTCAAGTTACGGACCCAGTCCGTGTAATTGCTACCATCATCTTTCAACTTTGCTTTCTCAAGGAACACATTAAAATTCAACGGAACAACAGCACGGGCCATTTATCTACAATCAACATAGACAAGCAAGATACTATCAGGTACTAAGTTCATGATAAATTCAAGTTCAATTAATCATATTACTTAAGAACTCCCACTTAGATAGACATCCCTCTAATCATCTAAGTGATTACGTGATCCAAATCAACTAAACCATGTCCGATCATCACGTGAGATGGAGTAGTTTCAATGGTGAACATCACTATGTTGATCATATCTACTATATGATTCATGCTCGACCTTTCGGTCTCCGTGTTCCGAGGCCATATCTGCATATTCTAGGCTCGTCAAGTTTAACCTGAGTATTTCGCGTGTGCAACTGTTTTGCACCCGTTGTATTTGAACGTAGAGCCTATCACACCCAATCATCACATGGTGTCTCAGCACGAAGAACTTTCGCAACGGTGCATACTCAGGGAGAACACTTTTATCTTGAAATTTTAGTGAGAGATCATCTTATAATGCTACCGTCAATCAAAGCAAGATAAGATGCATAAAAGATAAACATCACATGCAATCAATATCAGTGATATGATATGGCCATCATCATCTTGTGCTTGTGATCTCCATCTCGGAAGCACCGTCATGATCACCATCGTCACCGGCTTGACACCTTGATCTCCATCGTAGCATCGTTGTCGTCTCGCCAACTATTGCTTTTACGACTATCGCTACCGCTTAGTGATAAAGTAAAACAATTACATGGCGATTGCATTGCATACAATAAAGCGACAACCATATGGCTCCTGCCAGTTGCCGATAACTCGGTTACAAAACATGATCATCTCATACAATAAAATATAGCATCATGTCTTGACCATATCACATCACAACATGCCCTGCAAAAACAAGTTAGACGTCCTCTACTTTGTTGTTGCAAGTTTTACGTGGCTGCTACGGGCTTAGCAAGAACTGTTCTTACCTACACATCAAAACCACAACGATAGTTTGTCAAGTTGGTGCTGTTTTAACCTTCGCAAGGACCGGGCGTAGCCATACTCGGTTCAACTAAAGTGAGAGAGACAGACACCCGCCAGTCACCTTTAAGCAACGAGTGCTCGCAATGGTGAAACCAGTCTCGTGTAAGCGTACGCGTAATGTCGGTCCGGGCCGCTTCATCTCACAATACCGCTGAACCAAAGTATGACATGCTGGTAAGCAGTATGACTTATATCGCCCACAACTCACTTGTGTTCTACTCGTGCATAGCATCAACGCATAAAACCAGGCTCTGATACCACTGTTAGGGAACGTAGTAATTTCCAAAAATTTCTACGCACACGCAAGATCATGGTGATGCATAGCAATGAGAGGGGAGAGTGTTGTCCACGTACCCTCGTAGACCGAAAGCGGAAGCGTTAACAGAACGCGGTTGATGTAGTCGTACGTCTTCACGATCCGACCGATCAACTACCGAACACACGGCACCTCCGAGTTCAGCACACGTTCAGCTCGATGACGTCCCTCGAACTCCGATCCAGCCGAGTGTTGAGGGAGAGTTTCGTCAGCACGACGGCGTGGTGACGATGATGATGTTCTACCGACGCAGGGCTTCGCCTAAGCTCCGCAACGATGTTATCGAGGTGTAATATGGTGGAGGGGGGCACCGCACATGGCTAAAAGATCGTTGATCAATTGTGTGTCTAGAGGTGCCCCCATGTCCCCGTATATAAAGGTGCAAGGGGGAGGCCGCCGGCCTAGGAGGTAGAGGCGCGCTAGGAGGAGTCCTACTGCACCAACTGACAGCTCCACCGTTCAATGTAAATACGTATCCGGTTTGCGATTTAGAATCGTCCGGATCAGTGTCAAAGCTTGCATCAACGTAACCATTTACGATGAGCTCTTTGTCACCTCCATAAACGAGAAACATATGCTTAGTTCTTTTCAGGTATTTCAGGATGTTCTTGACCGCTGTCCAGTGATCCACTCCTGGATTACTTTGGTACCTCCCTGCTAAACTTATAGCAAGGCACACATCAGGTCTGGTACACAGCATTGCATACATGATAGAGCCTATGGCTGAAGCATAGGGAACATATTTCATCTTCTCTCTATCTTCTGCATTGGTCGGGCATTGAGTCTTACTCAATCTCACACCTTGTAGTACAGGCAAGAACCCTTTCTTTGCTTGATCCATTTTGAACTTCTTCAAAACTTTGTCAAGGTATGTGCTTTGTGAAAGTCCAATTAAGCGTCTTGATCTATCTCTATAGATCTTAATGCCTAATATATATGCAGCTTCACCGAGGTCTTTCATTGAAAAACTCTTATTCAAGTATCCCTTTATGCTATCCAGAAATTATATATCATTTCCAATCAGCAATATGTCATCCACATATAATATCAGAAATGCTACTGAGCTCCCACTCACTTTCTTGTAAATACATGCTTCTCCAAAAGTCTGTATAAAACCAAATGCTTTGATCACACTATCAAAGCGTTTATTCCAACTCCGAGAGGCTTGCACCAGTCCATAAATGGATCGCTGGAGCTTGCACACTTTGTTAGCTCTCTTTGGATCGACAAAACCTTCTGGTTGCATCATATACAACTCTTCTTCCAGAAATCCATTCAGGAATGCAGTTTTGACATCCATTTGCCAAATTTCATAATCATAAAATGCGGCAATTGCTAACATGATTCGGACAGACTTATGCATCGCTACAGGTGAGAAGGTCTCATCGTAGTCAATCCCTTGAACTTGTCGAAAACCTTTCGCAACAAGTCGAGCCTTATAGACAGTAACATTACCGTCAGCGTCAGTCTTCTTCTTAAAGATCCATTTATTTTCAATGGCTTGCCGACCATCGGGCAAGTCAACCAAAGTCCATACTTTGTTCTCATACATGGATCCCATCTCGGATTTCATGGCCTCAAGCCATTTTGCGGAATCTGGGCTCACCATCCCTTCTTCATAGTTTGTAGGTTCGTCATGGTCTAGTAACATAACCTCCAGAACAGGATTACCATACCACTCTGGTGCAGATATTGATCTGGTTGATCTACGAGGTTCAGTAATAACTTGATCTGAAGTTTCATGATCATTATCATTAATTTCCCCACTAATTGGTGTAGGTGTCGCAGAAACTGGTTTCTGTGATGATCTACTTTCCAATAAGGGAGCAGGTACAGTTACGTCATCAAGTTCTACTTTCCTCCCACTCACTTCTTTCGAGAGAAACTCCTTCTCTAGAAAGGATCCATTCTTAGCAACGAATGTCTTGCCTTCGGATCTGTGATAGAAGGTGTACCCAACAGTCTCCTTTGGGTATCCTATGAAGACACATTTCTCCGATTTAGGTTCGAGCTTATCAGGTTGAAGTTTCTTCACATAAGCATCGCAACCCCAAACTTTAAGATACGACAACTTTGGTTTCTTGCCAAACCATAGTTCATAAGGTGTCGTTTCAACGGATTTTGATGGTGCCCTATTTAGAGTGAATGCAGCCGTCTCTAAAGCATAACCCCAAAATGATAGCGGTAAATCAGTAAGAGACATCATAGATCGCACCATATCTAGTAAAGTACGATTACGACGTTCGGACACACCATTACGCTGTGGTGTTCCGGGTGGCGTGAGTTGCGAAACTATTCCGCATTGTTTCAAATGAAGACCAAACTCATAACTCAAATATTCTCCTCCACAATCAGATCGTAGAAATTTTATTTTCTTGTTACGATAATTTTCAACTTCACTCTGAAATTCTTTGAACTTTTCAAATGTTTCAGACTTATGTTTCATTAAGTAGATATACCCATATCTGCTCAAATCATCTGTGAAGGTGAGAAAATAACGATATCCGCCACGAGCCTCAATATTCATCGGACCACATACATCTGTATGTATGATTTCCAATAAATCTGTTGCTCTCTCCATAGTTCCGGAGAACGGTGTTTTAGTCATCTTGCCCATGAGGCACGGTTCGCAAGTACCAAGTGATTCATAATCAAGTGATTCCAAAAGTCCATTATGGAGTTTCTTCATGCGCTTTACACCGATATGACCTAAACGGCAGTGCCACAAATAAGTTGCACTGTCGTTATCAACTCTGCATCTTTTGGCTTCGACATTATGAATATGTGTGTCACTACTATCGAGATTCATTAAAAATAGACCACTCTTCAAGTGTGCATGACCATAAAAGATATTATTCATATAAATAGAACAACCATTATTCTCTGATTTAAATGAATAACCGTCTCGCATTAAACAAGATCCAGATATAATGTTCATGCTCAACGCTGGCACCAAATAACAATATTTAGGTCTATAACTATTCCCGAAGGTAGATGTAGAGGCAGCGTGCCGACCGCGATCACATCGACTTTGGAACCATTTCCAACGTGCATCGTCACCTCGTCCTTAGCCAATCTTCGTTTAATCCGTAGCCCCTATTTCGAGTTGCAAATATTAGCAACAGAACCAGTATCAAATACCCAGGTGCTACTTCGAGGATTAGTAAGGTACACATCAATAACATGTATATCACGTATACCTTTGTTAACCTTGCCATCCTTCTTATCCGCCGAATACTTGGGGTAGTTCCGCTTCCAGTGACCAGTCTGCTTGCAGTAGAAGCACTCTGTTTCAGGCTTAGGTCCAGACTTGCTCAAAGCACCTCTCACAAAACTGCTTTAGGGGATTGTTCCTTGATATGTGACTCCTCCATTGGTCCAATTAGTTTTTGTTCTAGTGCTTTATTCATTGCAAATTTGTGTTGCCTAGGTGACCATGTTGTTGAGCTTGCATGACAAATTTATATGGTTCCAAGTAGTTCTAATGCATGATATAGGCTCTAGGCACTTGTAGGAGTAGTTGCTATCAATTTTGTTGAGCTTGGTTCACTTTTATTTGAAGTTACTAAAAATTTCAGAATTTTTCAGAAAATAATGAAGAGATTTTTGAGGGGCTCATCGAGCCGAAGCTCGAAGGAAAAACAAAGTGAAGAAGCAGAGAGGCCCAAATATAATCTGCCTCGCACCGCGGAGGTTCGGCCGTGTGAGTGGCCTTCCAATGATTTCTTGAGAGCAGCCGAGATTTATGATGATTTTTATGAATTGGCTGAGAATGCAGGCCTCACCGACTTCCTCCGCGACCAACGCGAACAGTATCTCTTACTCACCAATACTTTTGTGCAAAACTTCTACTATTATCCTAAGGAATCACCTCCTTCAGTAGAGTTTCATTTATATGATTTGGTTAAGAAGATGTCACTAGATGAATTTCGCAAGGTTTGCAGAATACCTTTCGAGGGCAGTTTAGAGGAACCACATCGTAAAGATGTGGACGGGTTTATTGACACTATTACTGTAGGGGAAACTAGGAAGGTTTCCGATGCAAGAATCACTAGCATACATTTTCCTGTTTTACGCTACTTTGCAATATTTGCTAGTCGTTGCTTAATTGGTCGCGGAAACTGTGGAAACCTTAGTGCTCCTGATATTATTATTTTGTTCCATGGTTTATTCTGTGATAATACTATTAGTATGGGCGGTATTATTGCCAAACGGTTAAGTCTGAACCGTACAAAGGGTCCCATCTTTGGAGGTATCTATGCTTCACGCCTAGCTGCACATCTTAACATACCCATTAGGCACTATGAAAAAGAAGAAAAATTGCTGCCCACCATTTATTTAGATTATAAGAGTATGGTAGCACATGACTTTATTGTTAAGAATAGGGAAGGGGCGCTTAAATACAAATTGTTCTTTGATAAACATCACCCTGAGACTATTACCTTGCCTGCTCCTTCCTTGTTTGATTTATCTGCAGGTCCGTATCTCGTTCCACTGGCAGCCATTCACGCATACCAGAACCCTACATCAGCCACAGAGCCGGAGCCGGAACCACAATTTGAACCCCCACGATAGTCTAATTACCAGTGGGACCCGGAGGCAATTGCCAACCAGTGGAAATTCGAGGCCTCATCTCAGTACGACCCCAACTACAACTTTGGATATCCGCCAGGCCATCCGTGGCAATAAACCAACTTAGGCCAAAAGCCTAAGCTTGGGGGAGTACGTATTTCTCACCGACATTACATTCATGTTCACACACTCATTGCTAGATGTCGGTGCTCATACTTTTTCACTGTATTATCCATGCTAGTTTATTTTCTTTTTCTTGCTTTCTTCTTGTGTGTTTGATAAACCTTAAGAAAAACCCAAAAAATTAGTTGTAGCTTTTAGTTAGTTTACCTTTCTTGCTGTAGTAGTAATAATTAAAAAGAAAACCCAAAAATATTTCCCTTTCTTCTTTTGCTTGTTGGGAGCTTTCCCGTGTAAATAGTTTTATTTTCTTTTCTTTTCTTTGGGGGTAGATAGGAGAAGACCATAATGAAATTGTTTAAGTGGCTCTTATATGCACTATTGTTGAATTACCCAAGAGCCCATATTGCCTTGTCTTCTCCTGTTTATTGAATGCTTGCAGATTCCAGCTTAGTCCAATGCACGTGCACTCTTATTATTATTCACATCGTTCGATCGTGCAAGTGAAAGGCAATTATGACGATATATGATGGACTGACTGAGATGAGAGAAGCTGGTATGAACTCGACCTCTCTTGTTTTTGTAAATATGATTAGTTCATCATTTTTGATTCAACCTATTATGAATAAACGTGTTTGCAATGACAATTAGAGATCATAGTTGCTCGTGCCATGCTTGATTAGCTATGAGTTATAATGGTTTACCTTGCGTGACAACATGCTATTAAGATGGTTGTGATGTGGTATGATGGGGTGGTATCCTCCTTTGAATGATTTAACTCACTCGACTTGGCACATGTTCACACATGTAGTTGAAACAAATCAACATAGCCTTCACGATATTTATGTTCATGGTGAATTATATCCTACTCATGCTTGCACTCAATGTATATTAATTTTAATGCATGTTCATGACTGTTGTCGCTCTCTAGTTGGTCGCTTCCCCGTCATTTGCTAGCCTTCACTTGTACTAAGCGGGAATACTGCTTGTGCATCCAATCCCTTCAACCCCAAAGTTATTCCATATGAGTCCACTATACCTTCCTATATGCGGTATCTACCTGCCGTTCCAAGTAAATTTGTATGTGCCAAACTCTAAACCTTCAAATGAAATTCTGTTTTGTATGCTCGAATAGCTCATGTATCAACTAGGGCTGTCCGTATCTTCCATGTTAGGCGGGTTATTCTCAAGAGGAGTGGACTCCGCTCCTCACTCATGAGAAAATGGCTGGTCAGCGGGATGCCCAGTCCCATGCTTTATGCAAACTAAATCAAAATAATTGCAAACAAAACTCCCCCTGGGACTTTTTCTAGTTGGAGGCACTCGTTGTTTCGAGCAAGCCATGGATTGATGCTTGTTGGTGGAGGGGGAGTATAAACTTTACCATTCTGTTTGGGAACCGCCTATAATGTGTGTAGCATGGAAGATATCGCCATCTCTTGGTTGTTATGTTGACAATGAAAGTATGTCGCTCGAAATATTATTTATCTCTGCTTTAAAATCGAGCTCTGGCACCTCTACAAATCCCTGCTTCCCTCTACGAAGGGCCTATCTATTTACTTTTATGTTGAGTCATCACCCTCTTATTAAAAGCACTAGCTGGAGAGCGCTGTTGTCATTTGCATCCATTACTATTAATTTATATTGGGTATGACTATGATTGGATCTCTTTTGCCATGAATTACAATGTCTAGTCAGTCCTTGATCTTTAAAGGTGCTCTGCATTTATGTTTTGCGGTCTCAGAAAGGGCTAGCGAGATACCATCCTGTTATATCATATTATGATTGTTTTGAGAAAGTGTTGTCATCCGAGATTTATTATTATTGCTCGCTAGTTGATTATGCCATTGATATGAGTAAACATGAGCCCTAAGAGTTATTGTGAATGTGGTTAGTCATAATCTTTGCTGAAAACTTGAATGCTGGCTTTACATATTTGCAACAACAAGAGCAAACAGAGTTTGTAAAAGTTTTTCTTTATCACTTTAAGTTTATCAACTGAATTGCTTGAGGACAAGCAAAGGTTTAAGCTTGGGGGAGTTGATACATCTCCATCGTATCTGCTTTTCCAAACACTTTTGCCCTTGTTTTGGACTCTAACTTGCATGATTTGAATGGAACTAACCCGGACTGACGCTCTTTTCAGCAGAATTGCCATGGTGTTATTTATGTGCAGAAACAAAAGTTCTCGGAATGACCTGAAACTCCACGGAACTTATTTTTGGAAAATAATAAAAATATTGGAAGAAGAATCCACGTCAGGAGGGCCTCCACCTGTTCACGAGGGTGGGGGCGCGCCTGCCCCCCTGGGCGCGCCCCCTTGCCTCGTGGGCCCCCTGACGCTCCACCGACCTCAACTCCAACTCCATATATTCATGTTCGGGGAGAAAAAATCAGAGAGAAGGATTCATCGCGTTTTACGATACGGAGCCGCCGCCAAGCCCTAAAACCTCTCGGGAGGGCTGATCTGGAGTCCGTTCGGGGCTCCGGAGAGGGGAATCCGTCGCCGTCGTCATCATCAACCATCCTCCATCACCAATTTCATGATGCTCACCGCCGTGCGTGAGTAATTCCATCGTAGGCTTGCTGGACGGTGATGGGTTGGATGAGATTTATCATGTAATTGAGTTAGTTTTGTTAGGGTTTGATCCCTAGTATCCACTATGTTCTGAGATTGATGTTGCTATGACTTTGCTATGCTTAATGCTTGTCACTAGGGCCCGAGTGCCATGATTTCAGATCTGAACCTATTATGTTTTCATGAATATATATGAGTTCTTGATCCTATCTTGCAAGTCTATAGTCACCTACTATGTGTTATGATCCGGCAACCCCGAAGTGACAATAATCGGGACCACTCCCGGTGATGACCGTAGTTTGAGGAGTTCATGCATTCACTATGTGTTAATGCTTTGGTCCGGTACTCTATTAAAAGGAGGCCTTAATATCCCTTAGTTTCCATTAGGACCCCGCTGCCACGGGAGGGTAGGACAAAAGATGTCATGCAAGTTCTTTTCCATAAGCATGTATGACTATATTCGGAATACATGCCTACATTACATTCATGAATTGGAGCTAGTTCTGTGTCACCCTATGTTATGACTGTTACATGATGAACCACATCCGGCATAATTCTCCATCACCGATCCAATGCCTACGAGCTTTTCACATATTGTTCTTCACTTATTTACTTTTCCGTTGCTACTGTTACAATCACTACAAAACCCAAAAATATTACTTTTGCTACTGTTACCGTTACTTCCATATTACTTTGCTACTAAATACTTTGCTGCAGATATTAAGTTATCCAGGTGTGGTTGAATTGACAACTCAACTGCTAATACTTGAGACTATTCTTTGGCTCCCCTTGTGTCGAATCAACAAATTTGGGTTGAATACTCTACCCTCGAAAACTGTTGCGATCCCCTATACTTGTGGGTTATCAAGGCCCAATTTGCAAACTAGGATTTTAACAGGCCGAAAGTCGCATTGGGCTGAAATGATGCCCTGCAGGACGTGGGCCCCTAATGGACCTAAAGTCAAAGGCCCAACTGTTGTGCGGGCCCTTAACAGGCCAAGAGACAAAATGGGCTAAGAGTTGGCCCATTTACCGAATGGGCCGGGGACAGGCCTAAAGTCACAGCGGGCTAGAATTGTCCCAACTGCAGAATGGGCCGAGAAAAGGCTGAAAGACGTTCCGGGCCATTAACAGGCTGGAACTGATGATGGGCTGCTAACAGGCCGAAAGAAGCTCGGGCCACAATTGGGCCTAAAAACGTAGCGGGCCGTTAACGGGCTTAAACTGACGATGGGCTGGAAATTGTCGAATCTAGAATGGGCCTTTGATGGGCCGATTCTGTGTAACTTGTATGGGTCGTACTTGTAAATGGGCCTGACTCAAGTAGGCTGCTAATGGGTCGGCCTGCTTATTTGACAGGCCCAGCCTTTTCACCGGAATGGGCCTGTGTTGGGCCGTGCCACGTGTCGACGTATCATAGGCGCCTCCTTTCCAATGAGTGGATGACATCTGTCCCAGCAGTGAGCCAACACGTGTTTCCTCCGGCCAATGAGAATTTTACACATGGAAAAGCCCCATTGGTCTGGTCTGTTAATGGGTTATCGGATCCAAAACCGGACCCGATAGCTTAACGGCGAGCCGTTACGGTCGATGCCATGTGTCGGTCACCCTTGACGAAAGCACTTCTATGACGCGCGTTTTATCGTCATGGAAGTGGACACTTCCGTGATGATAATTTTCGTAATGTCATGGAACACTTCTATGACAGCACAGGTATGACTATCTTGATTCTGTCATAAAATCGTCATGGATGTACATGCATGACAGAAAACGTGACCTACTGTGACAAACATGTATCATCACGGAAGTGTATTTTTTTTGTAGTCAAGACCGCGCGCCTCGTGCTGCGGTGGCGCGCGAGCGCCAAGATCAGGCTCCACCTCCACGGCGGGCCCCCGTGACCACAGCTGGATGTCGCGCGTTCACTCTAGAGCTGCGCAGTGTCGTTTGGCCAGGGAAGTTCAAGCCCGACCTGCCTCCATGCCACGACGGCACCCCCGACCCCACGGAGTTCCTGCAGCTCTATGAGCTGAGCATCGAGGCGGCCAACGGCGACGAGACGGTTATGGCAAACTTGTTTCCCATGGCCCTCAAAGACGGCGTGCGCTCGTGGCTCTTATACCTCCCCGCTGGATCAATCTCCTCATGGGACGAGATGTGAGAGCGTTTCGTCGCCAACTTCTAGGGCACTCGCAACACTACAAAAAAAGACACATCCGTGACATTTTGGGCCGAACGAAATTTTTTATGTCATGCTTATGACACTTCTATGACGATAATTGTGACAAAACCCGGTATCATCATAGATGTGGTGGGCTCCTACTTCTATGACAAAAAATCATGAAAGAAAATGGGCTTTTCGTCTTGGGCGGGTCGGAGACACAGCTGCATGACATTCTTTGGGCCGTCCATGATGAAAAAAATCGTGGTAGAAGCGAGGGCGAGGAAAATATCGGGAGTTCCCGGTTATGGTGGGTGGTCGGGGCCGAGCGATGCACGGAGGTTTGCGCGTTTCTCTCATACACATACGCCCGTGTGTGCGAGGCGTTGCGCTCTAACTAAACCCGAGCGAGGCGTTGGGCTTTAACTCAACCTGAGCGATTGCACTAGCTACGTTACTGAGCCCGAGCGATCGATCCCTTGCTGCTAACTGAACCCGAGTGATTCCTTCACTACTGCTACTAACTGAAGCCAGTCAATGATGCCTCTTGATGAACAGTGAGCATTGTTGGGGGTTTGGATGAACAGTTCCCGGTGGGGGTTGGATGAACAGGACCCCGTTGTGTTGCCGCTGGATGAACAGGACCCCGATTCATCGAGCCGGTTAGGGGTGGATGAACAGGACCCCGTGGAGGGCTGGATGAACAGGACCCCGTGGACGGCTGGTTGAACAGTAGCCGGTGGAGGGCTGGATGAATAGTAGCCCGTGGAGGGGTGGTTGAACAGGACCCCGTGGAGAGGGCTGGTTGAACTGTAGCTGGTGGAGGAACGGTGGAGGCTGGATGAACAGGAGCCCGTGGATGAACAGTCGCAGGTGGAGGCTGGAGGAGGCCGACGGTGGATGAACAGTAGCACGTGGAGGCTAGAGGAGGTCAACGGTGGAGATGAACAGTATCTCATGGAGTCCCGTTTTGCGGTACGCCACACCCCTCCTGATCAACAGGACCCCGTTTCAACCATAGGAGGTCCAAGAGAAGTTCGTTTCCTCTGTTTTGCGGTACGCCAGACCCCTCCCGATGAACAGGATCCCGTCTCGGCCATGGCCGGTCGAACACAAGGCCGTTTCGTCCGTTTTGCGGTAAGCCAGGCCTCGTTTCGATCAGTTGTTCCGTCCAAGCCGGTTGGCTCCTAATGAACACGATGATGACGTAGTTTCTCCAATCCGACCCAGCCATGTACATGAGCCCTGGCCGTACTTATGTGCGAGTAGGCTTTCGAGACCCTGCCCGTATGTACATACATGGTCGTATTTACTTTCTTGCACCCTGGTTGTACGTACATGTACATGCTACGTGCGCGCCTCTCCTACGACACGTGCCCTTCCTTAGACGGCCACAGTTCATCGCTGCAGCCTGCAGACAGACCGATCGACCAGTATGTACGTACATGTTCGCGACCAGAATGACAACGCTACGTAAGCTTTGACCAGGTGGGTCCCGACTGTAAGGCACTTCCTTGCGTGCGAAGATGTAGCTGGTGGGTCCCAGTAGTCAGGGGGCGAATCATTTTTTTCCTGTAATATGGACGCACTTCCTTGCGTGCGAAGATGTAGCTGGTGGGTCCTAGCAGTCAGGGGGGAAATGTTTGCTTTGCAAAATACGGTGGCCCGTCCAGTGGGTCCCTGCTGTCAGGTGGAGGAATTACTATATTCCGTGTAATAAGGAGGCACTTCCTTGCTGCGGCCGTGGACCCAGTTGTTAGCCTCTTCACGTACAGTACTCTTCCGATGGAAGTCGTTCCTTGACCACATTGACCATGCCGCGCCGAGAGCACCAAGACGGTGGACGATGGCGAGGCCTAGGAAGGGGACGATGCGGAGCCAGGGAAGACGCGATAGTGGATGCCCACGTGGAGAGGAGTACGAGGGTTCACTGGTTTGTCTTCGGTGTGAGGCTGACATCACCACAGGGCCTGGCCAGTGATTGGAGTAGTAGTGGGAGGTGACGCCTCCGCGGCATCACAGCCGGCCACGGGAGGCAGGAGCACGCGGCACGACCGGCGCTGGTTTGGGCCGCTGGAGCAAGAAGACTAGAGGTTGAAGAAGCACGACGGTCGTTGGATGGACATCGTACGGTCACTGTAGCTAGAATCGTTTATATTGACTAAGTTGACAAAGCCCTTGGTACGCGTCAACTTAGTAGGCCCACGGGTCAGTCTCCGAAACGGTGCACCCCATATGTCATGGGGAGGAATCATTTTCTGGGCGGCTGAAGCAAGAATATCCGAGATTGAAGAAGAAGCACAACATCCTTTGGATGGACATCCAATGGCCACTGCTGCTAGAACCGTGTGTTGACTATAAGTTGACAAAGCCTTGCATATGCGTCAACTTAGTTTTTTTTAGGGGACGCGTCAACTTAGTAGTCCCACAAGTGGGTGACAGAGAACATATAGCCCATTTGCGATTTGTAAGAATGTACAACCCATTTTTGAATTCTAATGGAATTTACTACAGCCCATTTACAACTTTTTAAAAGTACAACCCATTTTCTAGCTAGGACAACGATTAATAATTTCAACCAACCGCTCAAAACAGAATTCAATAAAAATTCCCACATTTTGATGGGATCCAAAATATTTTTATCCCGAAATTTCTAGTTAGATTAAATATAATTTCAAAATAAATTTGTATTACGTAAAAATCCAACGAAATATTGCGCTCGCAAAAAGTAATGAAATTAAAATTTTGAAATTCCAAAAATAATATATTTTTTAAACTAATTACGTGTTTGGTGCATTTTTTATAGTTACTGCCCAATTTTTATAACTACATCCCATTTATTATTTCTTAAAGCCCATTTTCTTGTTAAGCCTAATGCATCCCTCCTAGTAAAGATTTGCACCCCAGCGGGGTGGAGAATAACAAGTTGACCCGGATTGTGTACAACTGTCGGCCCAGTTGCATTGCTGATGTTGAAAAAAAGGCCTGTGTAGTAGAGTACAACCTTACATGGCTACTCAACCCACATTCCGCGACGCCAGAAAGGCCCAAACAAGGCTTATGTACAACTTTTTGAAGTCACTGAGCTTAGTTAATAACTTAAGAAAAAAGTTAGAGTATAGTGGAACCTAATTAAAAGCTGTCACGAGCAAAGAAATAATTCAATAGGTCCCACTTGTGCGTGTGTGTGTGTATGTGTGTGTGAGAGAGAGACCCATCAGTCGATGCTCGTAAATACATCTTCCAGCCATATGCATTGTTGATGCTAAGTAAAAACTTATATAGTAGACACAATCATATAGAACATCATAGCACACTGAACTTGCATACAAAAATTTCATGCAGGTGCCACAATTAGGGTGGAAGCAGTGGATCGCTACGGGTAGGGCTATGTTTAAACCAACGAACTCGTACATAAAGGTTCATCGTCTTTATCGATGACGGGGAAATATCTTGAATGCTCTGTGCAAAGAAAACAGACAGACAACACAATATATAAGTTCTGCTAGAACATTAAGTTGACGTACAACCCTTTCTAAAAAAAGTTCAGGTAAAAAAATAGAACAGGTCACAATCAAATGTACTGTCACATCAGTGGTTCACACCTATAGCTTGGATACAACTAGGATCTGACAAGATTCAGTTGTTACCTTAAATTAGAGCACATCCAGGCAGCCAGCCCTGCCTCTTCTCCCAAAGAAGTAGTGGCCTCCACCGCGCGATGGAGTAGGCCCTGTGCCATCCATCGTTCCGAGCAACACGGGGAAAGTCTAACGTTGACTCCTGTAATGGACGTCGTCAACGGACTCGGGCACCAGCGGCGGCGGCAGGACTTCGATTGATGGATTGACCACTTCTTTGACATGCACAAACACTCGATACAGGTACATCCCTAACATGGTCCGCGGCGGCCTTGGTGGCGACGAATACTACAACCCCGGTTCTTGCACCGGTATCTCAACACCAATCACCTTCGGTATGGTGGACGGCTTCTTCATCCATGCCATAACCGTCAGAGCCCAGCTGTCTGGAGGAACAAACATACTTACGAGCTCACCTCCAAGGTCGTTCATAAGCTCATTCATGGACTCCCTGTTCCAAGCACGTCGAGGCATGCCGTGGAAGGTAAGCTTTGTTAAAAAACTGAAGCTCAGAGGGCACCAAGCACCATCCTGGGTGCCACCTATCAAAGCTCACCAGCGCGCCATCGCAGAACAAACGCCGGGAAGATTCTAACACATGACTACAGTCGAAAGTTGTCCGGAACCTGACGAAGAAATCAGCCGGTGGCAGATAGACTTCGACGAGCAAGTCACTTATTTGGATGCCGTGCGCCATGCCAAGAGCTTTGACAAGGTCGTTCGGTGAGACGGGAGGCCGGTCGCCGTTGATGGTTACCATCAGCACTTTCCCAGCAAATTGGTCGTTAAGCACCGCCATGCCACTGTTGAGCAACGGCACGCAATGCCCGAAGGCAGGATGGACCTCAGGATCTCTGGCTCGAAGATCCGCGTTGACCGGCGACATGATAGTGTGCTTGATTACAGTGAGTACAGGAGGGGGATTTGGGGGAACTGGAGTAGGAATCGAGATTCCAGAGGTGGGGGAGGGGCCGGATATTGGGGATGAAAAGGTAGCATGAATTTCGAACATGCGCCAATTTGCTCTCAGCGCGCAAGTGCACGAAAACACCTGTGGCGCCCACATGTCGGTGCGCAAGAGTCCCAATTCTTTCTTTTTTTGAGAGCCCGGCCTTTTTTTCTAGGATCTTTTGAGAGCCTGGCCTGAGAGTTATAATTGACCTGTTTGGCATTACGTTACTACTCGGCCCATATTCAACGACACCTCACTGCCCAAACAAGTGTACACCATTGAAAAGACAGTAAGCTCAAATTATCTATCTATATCTATCTACACTCTTATAAAAAACAGAGTTGGTGATGATGGTTTGCCTGCCATCCTGCAATATAGGCCATCTGATTTATATCTGACGGATAGGAAGGAAACTATGGCAATTTTTCAAAAAGGTACCCACACACCTCTCCATATTTGCAAATAAGGCCTTCCCTCGTTCATCCTTTTCTCTCACAAGATAAACTAGTCATACAAATACATCTTGATGTTCCGTGCAACGCAAGGGCATCTTGCCAGTCTACTACTCTCTTATATCTATCTATCTACTCTTATAAAAAGCAGAGTTGGTGATGATGGTGTGCCTGCCATCCTGCAATATAGGCTGTCCGATCTATATCTTATGGATAGGAAGGAAACTATGACAATTTACCCTCAGTCCTCTCCACATTTGCAGATAAGGCCTTCCCTCATTCATCCTTTTCTCCCACAAGATCTTGATGTTCCGTGCAACGCACAGGCATCTTGCTAGTACTTTTAAAAAGGAGATATACTCTGAACACTGGAGAATGGTGATGCCCTCATTTAGCCCACCAGCAGTTTGAGACAATAAATAGTTTGAAACAATGATATATACAACATTCAAACACGGACTAGTGACTACTACTGACATAAACAACAAGACATGATAGTTCATAAGAAGTCTTGCTACACCACCAAAACGCACCCATCTACAACGCTCAGACTCTCGTAATCTAGACGAGAATGACATTCTAAATAGAGGCAACTATTACATAGTAAGAGTGACATAGACGAGGATGACCAAATGACAAGGAATATGCATAACAAAAGAGAGAATGACCCATCCAGAACAAGCTGCAAAGACAACAAGTCATTCAAAGAGGGATGATCCAACACCATCATAATTTGCAGCCCCGCTTCAGCCACTAGTGATCCGGAGACACCAGTACTCCACCCTTTCGATGCAACAGCCCAATTACCTATCAACCTGAAGGTTTGAACCACATCACAGCCTATCGGACTCGACACATCCAAGGATCAAAGTTAATCCAGATGCCTTTGTCATTCTCACCTTCTTTTGGCTGTAGAGTTTGCTCCCGAACTCGTAGGGCTAGCTGTGTAGACACAGTTTTCCATAGCAAACAGAGCCTCTCTGCCATCAAGGACCTTGCCAACGGTGATCTCCTGGTTAATTGGATAACTGAGTCCGAGAAACAGAGAGTGTGAACCAAGGCTGTTTACCCGCCTCCAACTCAAAAATCCTGAAGGCCCCAACAGGCTGGTATCCTGCTCATAGACATAACAGCCACTGTCCGGATACTCAAGTATTTCACGGTGCTTGTATACAGTGGGGTTTTTGCAATATAACTTTTCTGGCTCATGTGTCCGAATGATCATCAGTCTTTTGCTGTCGTCTGATCGAGAGAGGAACCAGTTGTGTGTCCCTATTTTTGGCAAAGGTGGTGTGAATACAAAGGGAAGTAACTGTAGGGACACTGCATCATATCAAAAAGGACAGACATTGTTAATGTAAGATCGGCATTGTTCACAGTATGAGTAGGATAATGCAAGAAATAGCATTGATATGTCCCTGTTGGAACTGGGAGGAAAATACAGGGAAATGTATACTGGGTTCAAAAATATAGAAGTGCCATGCATGGTTATATTCATGTTATCTCACAGTCGGTTCTTCACAGGAAACTACCATGTCATGCATGTTATGTAATCATGTTCTGCCCTCACAAACAAATTCTTCAAGGAAACTAACAGACCATGCATTGTTATATACTCATGTTCTGTGGGAAAAAAATTTGTGAGCATATTATTCTAGCCATTGATTGCTGAAGGGCGAATATAGGTATGTACACATGGTAATCATTACAGGATTTCTCTACTTCCAAATATAGAGTTCTCCATATGCACATTTACTACCCTAATGTATGGTTAGATGAAACCAACAGTGTGATGCATGTTTCTACATCATGAAAATGAGGAAACTAACATGGCCATTGATACACACTCATATTTAGTAGTAGATAGATTACTATAAAATAAGGAGAATATCCATATCTTCATAACCGTTTGATTATTCAGGGGTACAAATTGGCTGTAATGACATGGTAACAATCGTATGAATTAACTCATTCCAAATATAGCTTATTTACGGCCTCTCTAATACATTGCCATAGTTCTACTCAAATTCTGCTCAAACAGGGATATGCCAATCATCACAAAAAGTTCAAACAGTGTCATGGCGTCATCATTAACATCAGACAGAAACAACTTACACGCGCCATCCCAGCAATACATGGTGCCATCTGCTTTGTCGATCGTGTAGATGATGCCATTGTGTTCAATAGCACCACAGAAGTGTGTATTAGCTTTGACGATGATCCACTGCGAGCTGAGTTGTCTCCAGCTAAAGAAGGCACCGGCGTAAAGATAGGCGAGTCCGTGGTCGAACAAGGCAATTAGCTTGAAGTCCGTGTAATCCGCATGTCGTGTGGGCACTTGGCAGATTACAATCTTCTGCAAAACAAGGTCCATCCAACTAACGTGGTAATCTAGATGACTTGGACCGCAATGGTAGAACTCTATATAATCCAATGGAGGAAGGATAATCTCATGGGGGGTCTGGAAGTTCATGAGCACTAACTTTTACCTGTCTTCTCTGACGGCAGCCATCCAGTGGTAGTTCATGCTGACCTAGTACATACCTGCCAAGAAGTTTCGGGCGATGGTGATCGGATCGAAGTCGAGGGAAATGATGTACGGTGACCCACTACATACCTGCAAAGAAGTTTCGACTAATGGAGATCGGATTGAAGTCGAGGGGCATCTTGTACGCCTCTGTATCATGGTGAGCAAATCTCGCAAGACCAGATAGCAGCAAGCAGGGTGTCTTGAAAAGCTTAGTCCTTGCTTCGATGATGGCCGTGTGCATGTCCCTCGAGCATGCAGCCAGCCGTAGGGCGATCAACATATCCATACATGAACAACAGAGGTCGAGGATGTCACTGGGGAGATTGCTCCAATCACGGCTCATATGGATGCTGCGCGGTTCGCGTTCGGCCATGGTGGAGTTTGGAAGGTGGGGTTTTGGGGGGCTTGATTTACGGGGGAGAAGGCTCTCGGTTTGGAGCGGCTAGCGAGGGAATAGTGGTACTGGGGGAGGCGAGCAAGGCATGGGTACGGGGGGGCACAGTGAGATGATGAAGAGTGACCTCAGGATCTCCGGCGAGACAGAGATGGAGATGGAGTGGTGCTATGGGAGAGGGAGACGAGGCGAGGCATGCTATAAAGCGGCGGTGACCGTGACTGCACAGTGCATAAGGTGAGGCTAACTTTGGTAACCTGGACACGCCGCCTGGACTGGTGTCACCTCGGGCGCAGGGTCTTGTCACTTCACTGTGAGGACCGGATGAATAATATTTTGACCATCAAGTGTACCACAGTTGTACTACAACTACTAGTAGTAGGAGTAGTAGGAACATGAGTAGTACTCCCGTGCTAGCATGCCTCTGGGTTCACTTCATCCTCCAGGTATCATCCATATTGCAAGCAGAACCAAATTCTCGTGCATGCGGGAGCGCGAAGGACTTTTCTTTTTTGAGGATGACCGCATATTCCTTAACTAGAGAATGTTGTGTCTCCCATGCACGCGCCAATATCCATCCGAACCAGCTACGACACATTTTTTATCCATTTGCATAGGTCCCACCTGTCAGGAGGGGTGCAGAAATAAAAAGGAATCATAAAATGTCTCGCCACGGTGATTCGAAAGAGTGACCTCAACTAGCTAGTGGCACATGTAGCGCTAGAAGGATGGGCACGTATAGGGACAGGTACCACTCCTCATTCTACCCTCATAGCCTTTTCGTTTAGTCTACCTAGCCGTCTAATCAATTGCCTGCAGGCCACTTCTCCCATTTACTACTTCTCCATCGGGAACCGATTTTCCTTGGCTTGTTCACTATTCCTTCGTCTTCATTTGCATCCAAACCACACTGCATTCACATTGTTTTAACCTCTTCACATCCTCCTGGAGTAATTCCAAAGCCCCTTTAAATAATCATCTTCTTCAGTTAGACTAGCCATCTAATCATAATTCTCCAAACCATAGCCCTCCGGTCCAACGGTTCCAAATGGCGAAAGAGATCCAGATGCAGGTTTTTAGCGTCCAACATGTCCTCGTCGAAGGCTCGCTGAGCATATTTGCCATAGTCACCGACCACCCAAGGGTTGTTCGGAAGTGGATCAACAATGTATCCAACTCCCTCCAAAAGGTGGAGATGAAGGTCATCGGTCTCGACGCAGAGTACATGGAGCGTGCCACTGGGAAGATCCAACGCGCCGCCATCCTTCAGCTGTGCCTCAAAGATGATGTTTTGATGTACCACATCATACACGTGCCCTCCATACTAGGTGAGCTTCATGATTTCTTGTCTTGGGAATACATATACTTCTGTGGGGCAGCCATCGCAGGGGGTAAACAAAAGTTGGAGCAGTACAACCTTGATTTGAAAAGCATCGCTGACGTACAAACCAAAATGAAAATCCCTGTAGAAGATTGTGATAAACCGACACCATCCCTATTCGACGTAGCAAATTTTGTGCTCGGAACAAATCTTCAGAAGGGTGATGAGACGTTGGCATTAAGGTCGTCTAGATGGGAGAATTATCCCTTGACGTACGAGCAGATAAAATATGCTGCCCTCGATGCATGTGTGAGTTTCGAGATAGCTGCAAGGTCCAGAGAGCTTGTTGCGAAGCCGTCTCCCACAGAAAAAGAGAAGAAGAAGAAGAAGAAGAAGAAGAAGAAGAAGAAGAAGCTGCACTAGCAGCAGGGCATTATGGATGGATGAACTATTTCCTCTCTTGTAAAAAAATTATTCCCTCTGTGTGTATATTGATATAGATGGACTATTTCGATTGTGTGCATGTCGTGGTATTCTCACGGGGGGTGCGAGGCGACAGATGCCACAAGGGCTTAGTTTGAGGGTAAGACTGCTGCTGATAGGACCGGGAGGGGGTATGCGAGTAGCACGCGCTAGTTTACCCAGGTTCGGGGCTCTCCGGAGAGATAATACCCCTACTCCTGCATGTCTGAGTATATATATCTGGGGTGTACATCGGGCAGTACAAAGTGCTCCTGGAGCTGTATCTGGGATCAGTGCCACGGGCATCCGACTCTGTATATGTGTATGGCCGGAGTCAGCATGCATGCTCTTGTGGCCAGGCATGGCCGTGGTGGAGTGTGTGGCCGTGGGAGTCCATCCCCTGGATGGATGGATGCGTGCCTTTATATAGGCATGGCTAGCTTACTTCCTAAGCTATGTAGTGGCATGGACAAGTTGGCATGGGGGCATGGTGTGGGTGTCATGCTTGTCTCCTGGGTCACTTCATGAATAGTGCCCAGGGACAAGTGACACTGTACATGATGGAGTCGCGGTATAGCTGTCTCGTCCGTGGTATGGCCGTCTCGTCGGGGTCTTGTCGGTGTCGGGTCGAGCTGTAATTGGCAGCCGGCTGGTTGGCGCAGTCGGCAGCCAGCAGCCGGCCGTGTGGAGCAGTCGGACGGGGAGCCAGCCGGAGCGGCCAGGCAATCGGATTGAGGGGCTTTGCTAGCCTCGATGTCTTGAATTATTGTCTCGCCGTCTTCGGGGTACCCGTGGTCAATTACTCCGTCAGTAGCCTCCAAGCCTCCGGGCAACTTGGCAAAGTTGGGCGGAGTTTTTTGGCGGGTGTTGATGTAGAAAATGTCGATGACGGCCGGCTGCAGGCCGCAGCCGTCGTAGCTTGCTTCGGGCGGGGGGGCGCCAGCGCACCCGCTGGGTGTAGCCTCCGAGCCTCCGGGAAACTTGGAAAAGTTGGGCGGAGGCTTTTCACGGTTGTTGGTGCAGACGATGGCGTCGTGGGTGCCGGGCGCGGACACGAAGTCGCGGGATCCGCCGACTGATGGTGTCGGGCACGGACGCAGGGGACCGCCGACTGATGCTGTTGCTGACAGCCGGCTGCGGGCTGCAGCCGGCACGTCTTGCTTCCAGTGGGGGCATGCCAGCTCACCCACTGGGTGTAGCCTCCGAGCCTCCGAGCGAGGAGGGGGGTTCCCCACAAAAATGATCATGCAAAAGACAAAGTTAGTCCGTGCAGATATATCAAATGTTTGCTTTTAGCACTGCAAGTTTTATGCGGAGGGTGCCGACTTGGTTTCGTCCGAGCCCCCTTCAATCTTTTTCATGTTCCCTCCACTCTTTGGCTTGTGCTCTCGCTTGCCGGACAGCCGCTCTGCGGTCTGTGGCTGAGAGTGGGCCGCGGAGTGAAGTGTATAGTACTCAGACTCTGGGAGCAGATTTGACCGAGCAGATACTCGTAAAAGAAACGATCGGGTCGCCCGAACCGTTTTTTCTTCCCGGACGTTTTTCGCGTGGGTGGCCTCCAGCGTTCACTCTTGCTAGCCGGACAGCCGCTCTGCGGTCTGTGACTAAGAGTGGGCCTTTGGTACCACGCACGCTACTAAGCCGTGTGCGGGAACTAACGTCTCAGGCCCAGCGGCCAGCCTCCGGGCCAACTCTGGCTGGCGCCGGGGCAAACAGTGGTGCAACTGTAATAAAAATGGAGGTGGTCCCCGAGCGTCGCTCGAGGTTATCCGTGTTTGCGTGGTGCAAAAATAAGCGGGTGAGGAGCTCACATTGTTTTTGGCACAGTTGAGGCGAAGTTTGCCGAAGACAGCCGACGCGGCTCGGCACTTGCGGAGCACGCCGGCGCACCCGCTGGGTAGGGCCTTCGATCCTCCGGGTGCTCGAAGTGGGGCCCGGCCAATCAGGCCTGACCGTCCAGACGGCGGAGCGGGACGCGGCCGAGTCGGTGTGGCGCAGCCGGCCAGGCGGCGAGGCGGGTAGGCAGGCCGGGTCGCGTGCAGCCGTCCGAGTGACGAAGCAGGCGGGCGGACAGACGGGCATTTTTTCTTCTCTTTTCTCTTCGTCCGCCGGCTGCTGGCAGCCGGACGGACACGTTTCTTTTTTCTCAGCACCCGACCACTTTCTTAGCCGGACGCGGTGCTCTTTTTTTTCTCCAGCCGGCTGTAGCAGTCGGACTCTCTTTTACACGAACAGCCGGCTGGATGCTTTTCTCTTCTCTGTTTCTTTTCTTTCTCGGGCAGCCGGCCTCTCTCTCTTTTTTTTGACGACCGGCCTGAGAACCCAGCCTTTTGACTTTTCTTTTAGCCAGCGTGGGCAGCCAGGCTCTTTCTTTTTCTTCCTTGTCCCAGTCGGCCTCTCGGACAGTCGGCTTGCAAGGAGTGGAGCGAGGGGAAGCCGGCAGCCGGCCAGGCCGGCCGGGTGGCGGGCGGAGCCGGCCGTCCGGGTGCCGGGACTTGGACGACTTGGCGCGGTGCGAACGGCGGTCGGCGTGCCTAAGACAGCGAGCGCGCGGGAGGCGGGCGGCCCGGCGCGGAGGCGGAGCAGCCGGCCAGGCGCAGGCGGCGCAGTGGAGACTGAGGCGCGGGCCGGCCGGGTGCGGGCAGAAGCCAGAGCGTGAGGATGCGCGCAGCATGGAGCAGGGAGGTGGGCCGGCCGAAAGCGGACGCGCGAGGCGCATGGCGCGGGAGCCGGCAGGGAGCCACCACCGCCCAGAGGATACGGCGCGAGCCGCTCGTCGCACGGCGCGGGAGCCGGCCCGGAGCCACGGCCAGCTCGAGGAGACGGAGCGCGGCGCAGGAGCCGGGGGGCCGCAGCAACACGGGCGCGCAGACGCGCGTTGTGGAGCCGTCTGCGAGTGGGAGGCCGCAGGCGGAGGAGCCGGCAGGGGCGCGGGCCGGTGCCGGCCGGGGCGGGAGAAGGCACAGCGTGGCCGGCGCGCCCGCGGAGCCGGATGGTCGAGGGAGCTGGACCCGCCTAGGCACGAGGCAGCGCCACGCACGGGGCAGCTCGGCAGCGGCCGGCGGGTTGGTGCTGCAGAGGTCGGCGCGCGGGGGCGGAGCCGGCGAGATGGGGATCGAGTAGAGAAACCATCAGCATCCATGTGCGCTCGTGAGGAAGAGAAAGCAGCAGGGGAGGAATGAGGGAGCTAAAGCATTGAGCTATGGCCCGGAGCGGAGTGGAGGCGAGCTAGTACGTACGTACGTAGTTCCCGGCAAGCTAGCTGAAGAATCCATCAAGCTGCCAGGCTGTGTGCTTGCTTGCTAGCTTTGCATATGCGTGCAACTGCAGGAGAGGCGGGCGGCAGCCAGGAGCTCGGAGCAGAGGATGGACGCGACGCTCGGAGCAAAGGACGGCCGGAGCTGCGGGCACACAGCGGAGGTGCCGGGCCGGAGCTGGGCGATGCGGGAGCAGCGGCCGTAGCTGTGGAGGCTCAGGAGCGAGCGCTGGTTTGCTAGTGCACAACCATTGTCTGGCTTGTGTACAGGTCGTGTCCGACCTGCATCTGAGAAGTGTATGGGTTGTGTATGGGCAGCGACAAATAGCAGCTGCTGCAGATGGCGGCGAAGCCGGAGGAAGAAGAGCGATGCGGGCGGCGCGCGGATGGATGCGGCCGACCAAAGCGAGGTGGCGTGGCGCACACGGACGGACGGCCGGCGGTGCAGCGGTGGTGAAGAAGGCGAGGCCAACGGCGAGGACGCGCCGCCCCTCACAGCCATTCCGGGGGCATGTCGATGTCGAGCCCCCGACCGCTATCGGAGAGACGGCACGACGCCGCGGCGGTGAAGACGAAAATGGTCCCGCCCGGACTGCGAAACCAGCAGCAGCGTGGTAGCATAGTAGTAGTACCACCCCACGGTGGGCGGCAACTGTCGTGGTATTCTCACGGGGGGTGCGAGGCGACAGATGCCACAAGGGCCTAGTGTGAGGGTAAGACTGCTGCTGATAGGACCGGGAGCGGGTATGCGAGTAGCACGCGCTAGTTTACCCAGGTTCGGGGCTCTCCGGAGAGATAATACCCCTACTCCTGCATGTCTGAGTATATATATCTGGGGTGTACATCGGGCAGTACAAAGTGCCCTTGGAGTTGTATCTAGGATCAGTGCCACGGGCATCCGACTCTGTATATGTGTATGGCCAGAGTCAGCATGCATGCTCTTGTGGCCAGGCAGGGCCGTGGTGGAGTGTGTGTCCGTGGGAGTCCATCCCCTGGATGGATGGATGCGTGCCTTTATATAGGCATGGCTAGCTTACTTCCTAAGCTATGTAGTGGCATGGACAAGTGGGCATGGGGGCATGGTGTGGGTGTCATGCTTGTCTCCTGGGTCACTTCATGAATAGTGCCCAGGGACAAGTGACACTGTACATGATGGCGTCGCGGTACAGATGTCTCGTCCGCGGTATGGCCGTCTCGTCAGGGTCTTGTCGGTGTCGGGTCTAGCTGCAGTCGGCAGCCGGCTGGTTGCCGCAGTCGGCAGCCGGCAGCCGGCTGTGTGGAGCAGTCGGACGGGGAGCCGGCCGGACCGGCCAGGCAGTCGGACTGAGGGGCTTTGCTAGCCCCGATGTCTTGAATTATTGTCTCGCCGTCTTCGGGGTACCCGTGGTCAATTACTCCGTCAGTGCATGTCTTTGAAACAAGTAGTAGCGTGGGTCCGCTTGACTATAAGGAACTATTTATCCCCCTGGCTTTCTCTACTACTAATCCTTCTAGTGATCGGTATGCAATGCATGTGTCCATAGACATGACAACTTGTCCATGGAAGTTCAACTACGGTGACCATCACGTTTCATCCACTGCCACCCGCGATTCCCACAACACCGCTCCAACCCACGGCACCACGTCCCCCTACGTGCGCCTCACCCCTCTCGGCGCACCGCCCCTCTGCCTTTGTGTGCTTGACATGTGGGCCACCTAAAATGTGGCGAGCATCAAGTTTCTACCACAGCCACACGCGATTCCCACGACGCCGCTCGAACCCATGACACCACACGTCCCCCGACCTGCGGCTCACCCCTCTCGGCCCCACTGCCCCTCTGCCTTCGGGAGCATTACATGTGGACCGGCCACCTATCGGGTCCACATGTTATTGACTCAAAGGCAGGTGTAGTAAGGCGTTGAAGCTCAGTCCCGAGGGCCCCAAGAGGGAAATGTAAATCCTGTGCCAGGCCTTGTGGTGCTACCGCTGCATGAACTCATGCCAAACTCGAGATTTGTTTCTTTACTATACATGCACGCAACGATTTAATGGACATTGTAATCTCAACATGTGATGGGGATCTCTAAATTTGAATTTGCAACTTATAAAATGAAAAAATTCAAAACAAATAAACTGGGAGAGAGGGAGTATACCGTAGGATGTGTCCCATATGAAACAAGTCCCCTGGTTTGTCACCGCGAAGATGCGGTTAGAAAGGAGCACAGCGTCTTCGTACTCGTACGGCAACAAATCGGCCACAGACAGCATGGTCCACCTTTAACCGCCATGTGCAAGGTTCATGCTATCTTCTTCAATCTCACCGTGGTTCCATCGTACCAATTCAGGCGGTGGCCCGTTGCATGGCTGATCCCAATGTTGGACAAAGGTTCTACGGAACGGTGTCACCATTGTAAATGTTGTGCAAATTGATGTTTGTACCCTCCCGTACATATGCAAGACAATCTCCACTCGCACCGAGCCTAACCTGTGAAACAGTGGGCAGGGGGAGAATTAGGAAATGGACACGGAAGTAGACTTCAGAATGCATTTACTACATGATCAAACTCATCTTACCTGCTCATCGGACAAAATCCGAGTGCCCCTCAACGTCGGCATCTGAAGGGGCGTCAACTTGCAACTACGGCCACGCCGCGCTGGAGAGACCCCCCGGAAACATCCTCGTGCGTTGCACGGAACATCAAGATGCATTTGTATGAGTAGTTTATCTTGTGAGAGAAAAGGAGGAACGAGGGAAGGCCTTATTCAAAGGAGTCATCGTTGCTGCTGGAGGAGCCGCTGGCAAGGCCAGGAGTGGCCGCACCACACGGATTGCTCCCCCCAGGACAGCACTCCAGGCGCCGGCCTCCCTCATCGAAGACCTTGAAGAACAATGTGGAGGCACCATCGTACTCAAATTGGATGGCGAGGGCCCCTTCTGGACGGCAGGCGCGGGCGACCTCGCCCCATCCTCGGGTCATGAAGATATCGCCCGGGGAGACGACCTCGACCTCCACTCCCGTGGCCAGGCTACAGCACCCAGCATGCTGCAGCCATAGCTCGAGCGGCCCCCTCGGCGAAGAACCTTGGGAATCGGATCCACGTTCACGGCGGCATTGCCGCCAACACAACGAACTCACGCGAGCCACCCTCGGCGTGAGTTCGCGGGCCGGCTGGCCACGCAGCCACGGCCTGTCCACCACGATCCTGAACCGCATGGCGTTGGGCGTTGCCACCCTATGCGCGGGCATATAAGGGGAGCGGCAAGCAAGGAGGAGGCCGCTCGGACCAAGGTCGCGCCACCTCCCGCCCTGCGCCAGCGTCGCGAGGGCGGCTGAACCTCTTCTTCGACGGGAGTGGCTCAGGCTCCTCCCGAGGGGGTTTTCCCTTCTCCGTCGCAGAAAACCTCCTGATCGGCGCCATGGCTGCTACAGCAAGACGGCGCGACAAGAAAGAAGGAGAAGGAGCGAACGGCGAGAAGATGGAGATGAGCGAGGGGGGCTCCGCCCCTTCCCTCATTTATAGCCGGAGTAAAAGTTCAACTATCCCTGGGTGGTTTTGGTAATTCCTAACAACATATAGCTCATTGAGCTAATGCTACTTCAAGATAAATATTTCAGGAAAGCTCAATGATTGGCATAGCATGGATTAGGAATGTGGACCCCTCAAAATGGTAAGGACACAAGATTGGCTCAAGCTCTAAAGTTCAAGACTCTACATTTTACTTTTAGTGATCCAAGGTCACATTGAGTCCATAGGAAAAGCCAATACTACTAAAAGGGATGAGGTGTTGCTTAATGGGTTTCTTGCTCAAAATGCTTAGTGATATGCTCCAAAGCCCTCAACCACTTTCTCATATCCACATATGTCCCAAACCAAAAGTCAAACTCGGCCCCACCGAAACTTTCTATCCGGCGCCACCGAGTTTAGTTGACATAGCCACTGCCACAAAACCCTAGTCACTTCGGTCTTACCGATAGGGATCTCGGTCTCACCGAGATGGGATTGCAAACTCTCTGTTTCCCTTCGTAACGTTTTGGTCTAACCGAGATGAGAGATCGGTCCCACCGAGTGTGCAATGCAAACTCTCTGTTCCCTTTCGTAATGTTTCGGTCTCACCGAGATGAGCGAATCGGTCCCACCGAGTTTGCCTGACCAACTCTCTGTTAGCTTATTACCAAAATTGGTCTCACCGAGACTACGTTATGCCCTAACCCTAATGATATCGGTCCTGCCAAGTTGACATGTTGGTCCCACCGAAAAGCCTAACGGTCACATTATGAACTGAATCAGTCTCACCGGGTTTTCTGAATCGGTCCCACCGAGTTTGGTGATTTGTGTGTAATGGTTAGTTTTTGTGTGGAGGCTATATATACCCCTCCACCCACTCTTTATTCGTGGAGAGAGCCATCAGAACATGCCTACACTTCCAACATACGGTTTCTGAGAGAGAACCACCTACAGTTGTGTTGAGGTCAAGATATCCGATTCCAACCACATAAATCTTGATCTCTAGCCTTCCCCAAGTTGCTTTCCACTCAAATCATCTTTCTAGCAAATCCAATCCTATGAGAGAGAGTTGAGTGTTTGGGAGACTATCATTTGAAGCACAAGACCAAGGAGTTCATCATCAACACACCATCTATTACCTTTTGGAGAGTGGTGTCTCCTAGATTGGTTACGTGTCACTTGGGAGCCTCCGTCAAGATTGTGGAGTTGAACCAAGGAGTTTGTACGGGCAAGGAGATCTCCTACTTCGTGAAGATCTACCCTAGTGAGGCAAGTCCTTCGTGGGCGATGGCCATGGTGGGATAGACAAGGTTGCTTCTTCATGGACCCTTCGTGGGTGGAGCCCTCCATGGACTCGCACAACCGTTACCCTTCGTGGGTTGAAGTCTCCATCAACGTGGATGTACGATAGCACCACCTATCGGAACCACGGATAAAAAATCTTCGTGTCTACATTGCGTTTGCTCCCTCAAACTCCTCCCTTTACCTTCTTTACATTCCGCTGCTATACTCTCAGAATTGCATGTGTAGGTTGATTGCTTGACTTGTGCAAAGTTGCTAAAATCTGCCAAGACTTAAAATTGGGAAAAAGTCTAGATTTTTATTTGGTCAAGTAGTCTAATCACCCCCCCTCTAGACATACTTTTGATCCTACAAGTGGTATCACAGCTACGGTCTCTATTTGCCTTGATTTCCATAGCTTTTGGTGATCATAGCCTTGGTTTCACAACCTAGGAGAGTATGGCGTCTAGCAAGGGAAATTACCACCGTAGAGGTCCTTACTTTGATGGTACTAATTTTGCTAGTTGGAAGCATAAGATGAAAATGCATATTCTTGGACATAACCCCGCCGTCTGGGCTATTGTGTGTATTGTCTTGCAAGGTGAATTCTTTGATGGGAGAGAACCGAACCGTGAAGCTACCGCGGAAGAGTTGATGATGCAATACAATGCTCAAGCTTGTGATATTCTCTTCAACGGATTGTGCCTCGAAGAATTCAACAAAATCAGTCGTCTTGAGAATGCAAAGGAAATTTGGGATACTTTGATTGATATGCACGAAGGTACCGACTCGTCAAGGAATCCAAATTGGATGTGCTTCAAAGTCAACTTGACAAGTTCAAAATGAAGGATGGTGAAGGTGTCGCTGAAATGTACTCTAGGCTTGCTCTCATCACAAATGAGATTGCCGGCTTAGGAAGCGAAGAGATGACCGACAGATTCATCATCAAGAAGATCCTAAGAGCCTTGGATGGAAAATATGACACCGTGTGCACATTGATCCAAATGATGCCCAATTACAAAGATCTCAAGCCTACGGAAGTCATTGGAAGAACTGTTGCTCATGAGATGTCACTCAAGGATAAGGAAGAGCTTCACAACAAGTCAAGTGCTGCTTACAAAGCCTCATGTGACGCTCCCACATCATCAAGTGAGAAACAAACCTTCAATGAAGAATTGAGCCTAATGGTGAAGAATTTCAACAAGTTCTACAAGAGTAGAAGCAAGGAAAGAAGTTCCAAGTCAAGGTCCTACAATGACAAAAGATCTTCAAGTTGTGAGCATAATTGCTACAATTGTGGAAGACCCGGACACTACTCCAATGAGTGTACAGCTCCCTACAAAAGAAGAGAAGATTCTCCCAGAAGAAGAAGTAGAAGAAAAGAATCACCACCAAGAGAGAGAAGGAGTAGAGATGATCGTTATGAACGAAGAACCTCTCAGAGAAGGAAGGATTCAGAAAGGAAGGACAAACCATCAAGGAGCTACACAAAGCAAAGACATCAAGCTCATGTTGGTGAATGGGTATCCGGCTCCGACTCCGACCATCACTCCGAAAGAAGTTATCACTCCGACTCCAAATATACTCAAGATGAAGGTGTTGCCAGTCTAGCACTTGTGTCAACCAACTCCTATGACATATTTGAATCACCAAATGAAGGAATTGGAAGATGCTTCATGGCTAAAGGCCCAAAGGATCACACCCCGAGTATGTTGATTTCAATAGTGATGAAGATGATTTGCTAGGAGATGATGATTTACTTGTTGACAACTCTAGTTATGAAAACTATGATAAACTTGCTATTAATCATGCTAATCAAGATAAAACGAATGACGATGATAACAATGAGATTGAGCGTCTAACTAAAGAACTAAACACTCTTAAGTTAGCTCATGAAACTACCTTGGAAGATCATCGAGAACTTTTAAAGACTCATGAGAAGCTACGCTTTGAAAAGCTCAACCTTGAGCAAGAGCATGAATTCTTAAAAGCAATCAATGATGATCTTCGCAAGAAAAGTTCTTCTTACATTCCCAAGCGTTTACTCTTGTCTACTTACATGCCACAAGTTAAATCTAGCAACAAGAACAAGAAAGATTCTTCTTCTAGTAGTGACAACAATCATGCTAAATCAAATGTTGTTGCTTCTAGTAGTTCTCTTGACTCCACAAATGATTCTCTTAGCCAAGTTACACTTGAGCAAGAAAATAGCTTATTGAAGGTAATTATAGAGAAAGGTGTTTACAAGAGCCTTGCCGGAAGTAAGCAATTTGAGGAAATTGTACGCAAGCAAGGAAGGCACCGGAAGAATCAAGGTGTTGGTTTTGAACGAAAGTTCAATGCCAATGGAGTTGAGTGGGAAGAAGATCAATACCCCAAGACGAAGTTTGTTCCTCAACAAGAGAAGTATGATCCTACTTCCTTCCAAGGGACACAAGCTCGAGATGATCTTCGACCACAAGACCACAAGCAAAAAGGCAAGGATAAGCTTCAAGAGGAGATTGATGCATTTGAAGAAGCTCCCAAGGCCTTGGTCAAGTGGGTTCCCAAGACTACATCAAGTTCTACTTCATCAAGTACAACTACAACCCCAAGGATTCCCATCAAGATGATGTGGATCCCGAAGAAGAAGAACTAGAGAGTTCTTGAGGGTGACTCCGCCAACATATTTCACTCATATCATTTTGGCAAGGACAAGTGCAAACAACTTTCACTTCATGCACTAGTTCAAGGAGTCACAAACCCTCTTGTTGGTAAGACAAGGGACAAGCTAACCAAATGCTTTCATGGACATCATCTATGTGTACATCACTCTATGTCTATGGATATCCTTGTTTGTTCCTCGTGGGACTAAACCGTGTAGGTATTGAAAGTGCAACTCACTCCAATGGATTGCTCCAAACGATCTACATCAACATTGAGCATCCACATCTTCAACACCTACATGAAGTCATCATCGACAAAACCCAAGGTTAGTTCATCCCTCTTAGGGGGGATATCACATCTAGGGGGAGCTTTACTCTAATCAACTGAGCTAAAGCAGCTCTAATGGTGTGAGCACAACAATGCTTTATGTGAAAGTGGTAACCCCACTTATTCTTAAACGATAAGTATGACCTATGATCAAATGTTCTCATTTGACTCCTAAGTCAATATACTCATATATAGATGACCTAGTCATCGCCAATTGCTTGATAGGTGCTAGATTGATTGTGCATGCTTTGTCACATATTTCATTTGCCATTTTATTGTGTGAGCATGTTGGTTCCATATTTTACTCATTCGAGGACATCCATTTGTTGTTTTGATTGTTTGGCTTTTTCTCTTTTGCCAAATGGATGGACAAGAATGCCTAAGAACTCCCTCTAGCTATCTATGATGTTCTCCTCTCAAAGTCTATTCATGCTACATCACAAAGTTTTATCAAGTCAGATTCGAACCACTCTGTGTGAAGAGCACTCGGAGTCCCAGATTCATCATGGAGTTAAACTTCCAAAACCTCTTTGTGCATTTCCGTATGACCGAGTCATCCACTTCGGTCACACCGAGTTCACTAAGTTGATCTAGGTTTTCAATCTCGGTGCAACCGATTTGAACTTTTTGGTCACACCGAGTTGCAGTAACCGCTTGCGATTCTGCATCTCGGTGACACCGAGTTGTTCCACTTGGTCACACCGACAGGGTCGAGATATATATAACCACGGGTGAGATTTTGGAAATTTCTTCAAACTCCTCGGCCCGCGCGTGTGTCCTGCTCTGCCTCCTCGGGTCTTCGGATCATCTCCTCGCCGACAGCGACCTCCCGCAGTTGGTTTCCATCGCCGTCAACAGAAATATGCTCCGCTGTTGTCGCCATAGAGAACTCCCGCCATACTAGGGTATGGGTTCGACTTTATGTGCTACTTCCTTAACTCTGATTCATAGCACATTGATTTGCCATGATCTTTACCACGTATGCAAAGGATCTATCCACAGATAACATCCTTTAGGTTAGATTTGATTTGAAAATTTAGGATTAGGTCTCCGCCAAACTCATCTCGGACCGACCGAGTTGTAGAAATCGGTCCCACCGATTTGGCTTATGCCATTGCACATGCGCTTTTCGGTTTGACCGAAAACTGCAAATCGGTGTGACCGAGTTCAATCCTCTGTGAAACCCTAGCAATCTCGATGCCACCAAACTGTGACTCGGTCTGACCGAGTTCACTAGTTTAGGCTCCAAAAGTTGCTTCGGTATCACCGAGTTTAACAAATCGGTAGCTCCGAAATGCTTTCTGTGGAGAACTAAAACTAAGTTTTTGAGTCATCTGTTTTGCAAAACCTCTGCACTTTTTGATGCTCATCTACTCTACCTCATCTACATCTATTCACAGGGTCTGCTGTTAGTGTGATTGCCAAGATGTCTGACCAGAGTGACAGTCAGAACAGATCTGAAGAGCAAGTGCATATGAGTGAGGGCTCTAGTCCCTCTAGCAGCTATGATGAGGGCAGCAGGAGTACACCTAGCAATCTGCCCAAGGCAGCCACCAGAACAAGGAAGAAGAGAACCTCAGACTCTGAGGATGAGGACTATGTGGCTGTTGAGGATGAGGCCACCTCAAAGAAGAAAGTCTTGAAGAAGGAGTATGGCACAACTGCTGCAACAAAACCAGGCTTGAACAAGAAGGCACCTGCCAGAAGAATCCCAATGTCAAATCCAAGGAAAGTTGCAATAGGAGAGACAATGAAATTCACCATAGAATCTGATGATGGTGAAGCAGCAGGAGATGACAAGAAAAAGAACAGGGCAAGAACCACAACTGCAAAAGTTCTTGGAAAATCAACTATGGTAAGAGATTCAGAAGAGGAAGAGGAAGAGGATGCTGCACCAGCACCCAAAGCTCAAAAGCTTATGGGAGATGCTATCAAGTCAGGGGCTGCAACATCTAAGCCCAAGACTGCTCCCAAAGCAACAGCTCAAGCTCAGAAGCCTCCAAAACCTAAGAGAAGCACCAGAAACATTCCTGCAGAAGAGAAGAACAAGGCCCCAGTGCCTGAGATTGAAGAAGAGGATGATGAGTCTCTTGTTTTGAGAAAACTGAAACCCAAGATTCCAGACCATAATGATGCTCATCCAGTGGCTGAGGACATGCACATCAGAAAAGGTGCTGGACTGAGATTGTGGAACAGTCTGATCCCTATGCTGTGAGGAGGAGGACTGCAGTTGATTACAGGTTCCATACAAAAGAACAGCAAGACTTCTATGAGACCATTCTTCTTGACAAGAAGCCAATTGTGTGTGACATGAAATGGGTTGACTGGGAGTACATCAAGGAGAAAGAAGACCACTTCCCAGGAGTACATGGCAGCTTCAAAGCATGTGGAGTTAACAAATTTGTTGCTCAGAAGCTCACCAAGTGGAATGATGAGCTAATCATGCAGTTTTACTCCACAGCTCACTTCTATCCAGATGGGAGGATAGTTTGGATGTCTAAAGGTACTAGGTACCAATCCACTGTTGAAGAATGGGCCAAGCTGATAAAGGCCCCAGAAGATCATGAGGATGACTTGGATGTGTATGCCAAGAAGAAGCAAGACCACAACTCCATGGCACACATGTACAGAGAGATCCCTGATAAAGCTTTGGAGACTCACAAGCTTGGATCTATACATTACTTGTTGTCTGGTCTGCCTACCATCAACGCCATCTTGAGGCATACTTTGCTACCCAAGTCTGGAGATCACAAAATGATTAGAGGACACTTAATTAACTTGCTGCACATTTTTTATGTCCCTCAAAAGTTTAAGGTCATGAGTCTGATTGTAGAGACAATCAAAAGGACAGCTGCTGACCAAAAGAGAAGTTGCGGGTATGCTCCACATATTCAGGAGCTCATCAACTCCAAGATGGGCAAAGGAACATACTTGTTGGACAAGGAGCATCTACCCCTATATCCTGAATTTGAAGACAACACAGTTGTGATGAATGAGAATGAACCCTCATCAGTGCAAGCACAAGAGAAGAGAGCTAAAGCTAAGGAAGAGAAAGCTGCCAAGATGCCAAGTGTTGAGGAAGCATCTCAAGTTTTCCTAAAGAGCAAGCAAGATCAGCTGGCTTATCTGATCCAATCTACTTTGAGGATTGAGAAGGGCTTGGCCACCCTGACTCAGAATCAGGAGAGCTTGGAGAGGATCATAGAGACAAAATTTTATGATCTTGATCTGAAGGTTACTGAAATACAAACAGCAGTTGAGCAGCTCCAAAAGGAAGCAGTAGAGAGGAAATGGAAGGCAACTACTGATGCTTTTCAACGAGTGCCTAGAGGTCAGAGGTCTGCTGCAGTGCTAGTACCAGATATTAGAGCTACAGCGTCAGCACTAGTAGCCACAGCTTTAGTGCCACCTCCAGCAGCCACTCCACCAGCTCCAGCTACATCAACTGATGCCTTCTTCCTTAGAGTTCTCTCTACACCACCTCCCGAAGACCAAGCCTGAGAGACGCATAGCACTATGCATTTTTGAACTTTTTGGTAACTTGTTGCCAAAGGGGGAGAAATATGTATAGATCATAGGCTTTGAGAGAGAGTGTTTTGCCTCTTTGTCTCTCTTGCTTTTGGTTGAACTTTTTGTGTGCTTGGTTTATACTCTATATGTGTGTGAGAGATACTTGTTTGATCATGTGTTTGATCATATGCTACTTTAATGCTTGCTTGGATGACATTATATCTTATATCCCTATATGATCATTCACTTTGCTTGGTGATGAGTGCATGCTTTTAATTTATATCATTTTGAGTGCTCCACCAAGATGTATGTGACATGGAAGAGTGACCCATGATCCTAATCGATTGTGTATTTGCATTCAAACGCAAATCTTAAATAATGCACAAATTTAGGGGGAGCTCTTGCTTATCACATACTTCTCAAAGGGACGATGTATTTAAATCTTATGATCATTTGTCGAAGCTTTGATCTATATGTTGTCATCAATTACCAAAAAGGGGGAGATTGAAAGTGCAACTATCCCTGGGTGGTTTTGGTAATTCCTAACAACATATAGCTCATTGAGCTAATGCTACTTCAAGATAAATATTTTAGGAAAGCTCAATGATTGGCATGGCATGGATTAGGAATGTGGACCCCTCAAAATGCTAAGGACAAAAGATTGGCTCAAGCTCTACAGTTCAAGACTCTACATTTTACTTTTAGTGATCCAAGATCACATTGTGTCCATAGGAAAAGCCAATACTATTAAAAGGGGATGAGGTGTTGCTTAATGGGTTTCTTGCTCAAAATGCTTAGTGATATGCTCCAAAGCCCTCAACCACTTTCTCATATCCACATATGTCCCAAACCAAAAGTCAAACTCGGCCCCACCGAAACTTTCTATCCGGCGCCACCGAGTTCAGTTGACATAGACACTGCCACAAAACCCTAGTCACTTCGGTCTTACCGATAGGGATCTCGGTCTCACCGAGATGGTATTGCAAACTCTCTGTTTCCCTTCGTAACGTTTCGGTCTAACCTAGATGAGCGATCGGTCCCACCGAGTGTGCAATGCAAACTCTCTGTTTCCCTTTCGTAGCGTTTCGGTCTCACAGAGATGAGCGAATCGGTTCCACCGAGTTTGCCTGACCAACTCTCTGTTAGATTATTACCAAAATCGGTCTCACCGAGATTACGTTATGCCCTAACCCTAATGAAATCGGTCCTACCGGTTTGACATGTCGGTCACACCGAAAAGCCTAACGGTCACATTATGAAGTGAATCGGTCTGACCGAGTTTTCTGAATCGGTCCCACCGAGTTTGGTGATTTGTGTGTAACAGTTAGTTTTTGTGTGGAGGCTATATATACCCCTCCACCCACTCTTTATTCGTGGAGAGAGCCATCAGAACATGCCTACACTTCCAACATACAGTTTCTAAGAGAGAACCACCTACACTTGTGTTGAGGACAAGATATTCCATTCCAACCACATAAATCTTGATCTCTAGCCTTCCCCTAGTTGCTTTCCACTCAAATCATCTTTCCACCAAATCCAATCCTATGAGAGAGAGTTGAGTGTTGGGGAGACTACCATTTGAAGCACAAGAGCAAGGAGTTCATCATCAACACACCATCTATTACCTTTTGAAGAGTGGTGTCTCCTAGATTGGTTAGGTGTCACTTGGGAGCCTCCGTCAAGATTGTGGAGTGGAACCAAGGAGTTTGTACGGGCAAGGAGATCTCCTACTTCGTGAAGATCTACCCTAGTGAGGCAAGTCCTTCGTGGGCGATGGCCATGGTGGGATAGACAAGGTTGCTTCTTCGTGGATCCTTCGTGGGTGGAGCCCTCCGTGGACTTGCGCAACCGTTACCCTTCGTGGGTTGAAGTCTCCATCAACGTGGATGTACGATAGCACCACCTATCGGAACCACGGATAAAAAATATCCGTGTCTACATTGCGTTTGCTCCCTCAAACTCCTCCCTTTACCTTCATGTGCAATTTTTTTACATTCCGCTGCTATACTCTTAGAACTGCATGTGTAGGTTGATTGCTTGACTTGTGCAAAGTTGCTAAAATCTGCCAAGACTTAAAATTGGGAAAAGGCTAGATTTTTATTTGGTCAAGTAGTCTAATCACCCCGCTCTAGACATACTTTCGATCCTACAAGGAGGAAGGCCAACCGTCGGCCTCCACGATCCCACGCAATGATAGTTTTTCTGTGCATGCAGCAGAGTCCCGTCAAGTCGGGAGTGGTTGCCCAGGCCGCGTGGGGAAGCGGAGACGCCCATGTCCCATCAATCGCCACGTGTCTACCAAGGCCGCAGGCGGTTAGGGCCCGCGTCGCTCCACACTTTGCCCTTTGGCTTCGCCTCGAAGCCAAGTCCGAGTGTGCCTTGGGCCCGGGGGCTACTGTCAGCGTTCTGGGAACAGGGGTACCCAAACTTGCCTACCTGCGGCCCACAGCGTGACTTCATCGACGGTCCGGTATGGCTCAGCTTCAGCATCAACAACTCAAGACCCTTGCGAGGGGCCAAGCCTCACGAGGCGGACGACACCAAGACCTCGATGAAGAGCGGCCTCCTCAGGCTGGCTCCTGAGGAGCGGATATTTCTATGCGAGACTCACCTCGCGAGGTTCAGATGACGTGGGCCATGACGACCAAGGCCAGGCAGGCGCCAGCAGGCGCAGTGTACCAGTTTCCTCTTTGGTGCTAAAGAGGCAAGCGCAGGTGCAGAGTCCCGAGGAATCAGCCAAAGGCTTCTATTCCGGTGCAACAAGACCAAGACCGGCAGGACGGAGGTCATCGCCAAGCCCACCACGGCGTCACGACCAGAGGCTTTTGTAGGCAAAGACTACTTTTGTTAGGATAGCATGTACTAGTTGTCTCCCTTCGAATTTGGCCGTTGTGGGATCCGTTCCCACCATACATTTGGGAAGAGGACCAAGGCCACTATAAATAGGACCTAGCCACCACCATAGAGGGGGGGTCATTCATTCCACCCTCACACTCACCAGCTCACCCGAGCCCAAGAACACGCCTCCTCCTGAGGTTGTTCTCCCACTGTTCATCCTCAGCCCCTCGAGGCCAATCCACCACAAAAGCAGGAGTAGGGTTTTACGCCGCAAGGTGGCCCGAACCTGGGTAGACTGTTGTGTCTCGTTTCCTTCCTGTTCATCGAGCTAGGCCATGAGAATAGCGAGTAGGCAGACTTGGGAGGACGAGTTCTTCGCAAGCACCCCAAAGTTCGAACCTCTCAAGGGTCTAGGAACCCAAAATCCGACAGCTGCCCCTGCTGTCACTGGGAAAGGACACCGCAAGATTGAACCCAAAGCTAAGCACTTCTCCCATTGCAAGAAAAACCAAGCTAGTTGGCCAAACCAAACCGATAGTTCGAAGAGAATTACAAAGATATCAAATCATGCATAAAAGAATTCAGAGAAGATTCAAATAATATTCATAGATAAGTTGATCATAAATCCACAATTCATCGGATCTCGGTAAACACACCGCAAAAAAGTATTACATCGAATAGATCTCCAAGAACATCGAGGAGAACATGGTATTGAGAATCAAAGAGAGAGAAGAAGCCATCTAGCTACTAGCTATGGACACGTAGGTCTATGGTAAACTACTCACGCTTCATCGGAAGGGCAATAGAGTTGATGTAGAAGCCCCCCGTGATCGAATCCCCCTCCGGCAGGGTGCCGGAAAAGGTCCCTATATGGGATCTCATGGGTACAGAAGGTTGCGGTGGTGGAAAAGTGTTTTCGTGGATGCTTCTGGTGGTTTGGGGATATATGGGAATATATAGGCGAAAGAATTAGGTCAGGAGAGGCACGAGGGGCCCACAAGGGTGGGGCGCGCCCTACCCCCCTAGGCGCGCCCTCCGTCCTTGTCGCCACCTCGTGGATCCTCCGACTTCATCTCCAAGTCTCCTGGTTGTCTTCTAGTCCAAGAAAAATCATCGATAAAGTTTCATTCCGTTTGGGCTCCGTTTGGTATTCCTTTTCTGCGAAACTCAAAACAGCGGAAAAAACAGGAATTGGCACTGGGCTCTAGGTTAATAGGTTAGTCCCAAAAATAATATAAAATAGCATATTAATGCATATAAAACATCCAAAATAGATAATATAATAGCATGGAACAATCAAAAATTATAGATACGTTGAAGACCTATCACCCATCACTGCTCGCCGTGTCGCCCAGACCGGCGCTAGCTCGACGAGACGCAGGCTATTTCTTCTCTCCCCCCTTTGCCTTCCCTCCCACCATCCGCTCCAAGCCTCTTTGTTTTTGATGCCTTGCCCGCGACCACCTTGCCCACTCCTGTAGAGACCCTGTGCACTGCTCACGTTGTGGCTGCTCCGGCCACCATAGCTTTGAGTGCTCGTCTAACTTTCCGCTAGCCCTCCAACGCCTCTGCCTACTTGCCCACCGCCCAGCCATGGCCTCTCCACCCCATGTTGCTGCGAGCGACCCTGCTACTCCTGTGCTTTCAATCGGCACTCGCCGCATCGTCCTCAACGAGCCACTCGCTGTTGTGCCACGCTCGATGCAGCAGGTCTCTTCTGACGGAGAATCTGCCCCACTGTCCCAGCCTGCGTCCCCGCGTCCTGCCATTGCTGCTGATGGGGAGGTGCCGGATGACGCGGCCTCCATTGTCCGTGGCCCAAGGCGCTCTGCATCCTCTCTATCGTCTTCAGCCTTGTCGCCTGGCCGTGCCCATTCCACCTACCCGGACATCTTCGTCCCTTCCGGTCTTCTCCACGACGCCGGACGCTTTTACTTCGCGCACCTCGACACCATCGTCCTCGAGCCCTACGACTTCATCCGCTTGTCGGTGGAGCACTTCGCCAACAACCCGACGTTCCACTACACTGCGGTGACTGGGTGCTCGGCTCTCCTCGTCTTCGACTCCCATGCCGACCGGGAGGCTGCCATGGCCCACTTCCCAGCCAAGTTCGCTGGTGTCGAGGTCACCCTTCTCTATCCCGAAGAGACAGACAACCGCGCCACCAACCGCTACGACCGCTTGGTGGAGATCGAGGCAAAGAACTACCAGCTTGAGCTGTGGCATCCCCAGGGGGTAAACTTTGTGTTTGGCCACTTTGGGGTGCTTTGTTGCGTTTACCAGAGCTGCTTCAATGCCGGCGATTTCACGGTGGTGCATGCCTTCTTCCGTGTGGAGGCAGACTACGTCGTCCCCGCCGACTGCATTCTCCGCCTCCTCCCAACCATATCGTCGACGTCACTCTGCGGAAGGTCAAAACCTGGGCCACAACAATGACGACGGCAACCACAACGATGGTGCCCCTCACAACGGTCCCTCTCGACGGTGACGACGGCAACCACAACGATGGTGCCCCTCACGTTCATGGTGCGTGGAGATGGAACTGTGGCCACTCCGGCCCATGCCCTAGCCCCCACGCCTCCAACTTCATGCCGCCGCCTTCGCCACACAATAGCTCACCTGCTCCAAGCCTGCACGATGACGCGCCTCATGCTTGCGGCCTCCACATCTTTGGTGTTGATGCCGCCAACGCCATTGTGCTCTCCGACGACAGCGACGGCTATGCTATAGCTGAAAACCACCTCGACACCTGGTCTTCTTCTGTGGAGGTCTCTAACCACCTCTCTTCCTTGGCTATCTCCGACGCTGAGCCCTCCATCGAGTCTGGTAATGCCATGGCTGAAACCTGCTTTCCATCTTCTTCCTTTGTTTCTGAAGTTTCTGATAGTGTCTCTGCTGCTCCAGTCCTACCTTCGGTTTCGCTCGGTGACGTCCCTCACGAGGCAACCTTGCGTCGGATCCATGGCACTGAGAAGCAGGCCACTGACGCAGAAAAGCTTCATCGCAGCCGCTACCTTGTAGAGAAGGAAGGGAAAACCTTCGTTGACATGACACCAAAGCCATCCGCGCTAAAGCCCGGTGCTTCGACCTGTAGCTGGCCTCCTCTTCAATTGTTGATGCCCTCGAGGTCTCGGGCCTCACCAATGTGCCGGAGGAGCCAGTTCACAACGCCGTTGCTCTTGCCAAGATCACAGCCCTTTGCGGTGCTTGTTGGGGAACGTAGTAATTTCAAAAATTTCCCTACGCACACGCAAGATCATGGTGATGCATAGCAACGAGAGGGGAGAGTGTTGTCCATGTACCCTCGTAGACCGAAAGCGGAAGCGTTATGACAACGCGGTTGATGTAGTTGTACGTCTTCACGATCCGACCGATCCAAGTACCGAACGTACGGCACCTCCGAGTTCAGCACACATTCAACTCGATGACGTCCCATGAACTCCGATCCAGCAAAGCTTCACGGGAGAGTTCCGTCAGCACGACGGCGTGATGACAGTGATGATGTTGCTACCGACGCAGGGCTTCGCCTAAGCACCGCTACGATATGACCGAGGTGGATTATGGTGGAGGGGGCACCGCACACGGCTAAGAGATCAATGATCAATTGTTGTGTCTATGGGGTGCCCCCTGGCCACGTATATAAAGGAGTGGAGGAGGGGGAGGGCCGGCCTGGCTATGGCGCGCTCTGGAGGAGTCCTACTCCCACCGGGAGTAGGATTCCCCCCCCCCTTCCATGTAGTAGGAGTAGGAGAGAAGGAAAGGGAAAAGAGAAGAGAAGGAAGGAGGGGGCGCCGCCCCTCCCCCTAGTCAAATTCGGACTAGGCCTTGGGGGGGCGTGCAGCCTCCCATCTCTCTTTGCCCTAAAGCCCAATAAGGCCCATATACTCACCGGCGAATTCCCATAACTCTCCGGTACTCCGAAAAATATCCGAATCACTCGGAACCTTTCCGATGTCCGAATATAGTCGTCCAATATATCGATCTTTACGTCTCGACCATTTCGAGACTCCTCGTCATGTCCCCAATCTCATCCGGGACTCCGAACTACCTTCGGTACATCAAAACACATAAACTCATTGTGACGCCCGGATAATTAGGCTACAGTAATCCCACGTTAACGATGCCACGTCACTTCGGTTATTGTTGCTAATCTCGCGTTAGATCGAAACCGATTCAAATTCAAAATTCAAAATCAAGCAAACAATAAAAGTTTTCAAATATTAAAACTAAAATGTTCGAAGTGAACCAAATATTGCATAGGTAATTGTGGTGGAGAAACCAAACTTTGATAAAGTGTTTAAAGGCTCTAAAATAAATAAAACAATAGCTTAAACAATTAAATAAATGCCTTTCTTAATTTATAGAATATTAAACTATTTTAATTAGGTGTGGACTTTTTGTGGCAGTGGTAAAACTAGTCACACTAATTTAGGTGATTTTGTATATATATCGTAAAACAAAATTAAATGAGCATAAGGATAAAACAGTACAGCAAAGTTACTAAAATGAAAAGAAAACAAAAAAATAAATAAAGGAAGACAACTCCCCCCCCCCGACTGGGCCTTGGCCCAGTTGACCGTGTGGCCGAGACGGCCTGCCGGCCCATCCCGCGCCCGTGTCCTACTAGCCCAACTGCCACCTACCTAACCCACCACTCCCCGCTGACCTAGCCGCTACCCACACATCCCCTCCCCTCGTCCCCCCCACGTTCTCTCTCTCCCACTCCCGATCCAATCGGGATCGGGATCGATCCCGCCCGGCGCTACCCATCACCGCCGCCTGAAGCCACCTCGCGGCGCCCATCCCCGGCGCCGCCCCACCCGGTCACCGCCTCCTCTACACCTCGGCAGCCCCGAGCCGGCCCCGACGCCCGTCCGCACCGCCCCATCTCCTCCGCCCCTGATCTGGAACTCGGGCTCGGCCCTGACGCCACTGCCGCGCGGAGCTCGCCGTCGTCTGCCCCGTCCTCTCCCTCGCCGGATTGCCTCCTCCACGCCGCCGTCGTCCTCGTCTACCTCCCCGAGCCCCGCTGCCCTGGACCCTACCCCCCGCGGTGAGACCCCGGCCTCTCCTTCCCCGCGCGCGCTCGAATCCCACTGCCCCGCCTGGCGCCCTCGACGTGTCCGCCTCCCGCAGCTCCGCTGCTGCCTTGCTCTGCGGCGCCGCCGCTCGCCTGCGCCGCCGCGCTCATCGTTGACCGCGGCTCCCGCACCGCCCCGACGCCACTGCTCGCCGAATTGCCCCGCGGTGGTCCGGCCGCACCCTCCACGGCTCCGACGTCCTCCTCCGGCGACCGCCCGCTTCGCTACGGCCCTGCCCCGCTGTGGCCTCGCCGGCGCCCACCCGCGCACACCGGTCGTCGCCCGGTGGCCTCGCCCCGCCGCGCCTCCTGCGGGCAAGCGCCCGCCCAGGCGCCATTCGCCCGTTGCCCGTTTGCCCATGCACGCTATGGCCCCAAGGGCCTATGACAGCTGGGCCCCGCCCCCTAAACGTTTTATATAAAAAAGAGAATAAAATAAATAAATAAATAATAATTAAAATAATTAATTAATTAATTAAGTTAACTAATCCTATTTAATTAATCGAATTAACTAGTTAGTTTAATTAAATAGTAATTAGATTAGTTAAATCCTAATTAGACTAAACAGTCAATGACGAGCGGGACCCACATGTCTGTTGACCCAGTCAACAGACGGTTGACTGATGACATCATGCTGACATCACGCTGACATCATAATTACATTTTATAATTAATTTAAATTCTGTTAATTACTGGAAATGAATTAAATCTTTAAAAATTAATATTAAATAATCCGTATCTCGGATGAAGAAACTTTGTACATGAAAGTTGCCCAGAACGACGAGACGAATCCGGATATGCAGCCCGTTCATTCGCCACACATCCCTAGCATAGCAAACTAGCAACTTTCCCCCTCCGGTTCATCTGTCCGAAAACGCGAAACACCAGGAATACTTTCCCGGATGTTTTCCCCCCTTCGCCGGTATCACCTACTACCGCGTTAGGGCATACCTAGCACCGCGTATTGCCTCGTTATGTTTTGTGATGCTTTGTTTGCTCCGTATTTACTGTTTCTTCCCCCCTCTTCTCTCCGGTAGACTACGAGACTGACGCCACTGCTGGTGCCCCGATCGACTACGGTGTTGACGACCCCTCTTTGTCTGAGCAACCAGGCAAGCCCCCCCTTGATCACCAGATATCGCCTATTCCTTCTCTCTATTGCTTGCATTAGAGTAGTGTAGCATGTTACTGCTTTCGGTTAATCCTATTTCTGATGCATAGCCTGTCATTGTTACTACAGTTGTTACCCTTACCTGCTATCCTACTGCTTAGTATAGGATGCTAGTGTTCCATAAGTGGCCCTACACTCTTGTCCGTCTGCCATGCTATACTACTGGGCCGCGATCACTTTGGGAGGTGATCACGGGTATATACTATATACTTTATATACATGACACATGTGGTGACTAAAGTCGGGTCAGCTCGTTGAGTACCCGCAAGTGATTCTGATGAGGGGGCTGAAAGGACAGGTGGCTCCATCCCGGTAGAGGTGGGCCAGGGTTCCTGACGGCCCCCGACTATTACTTTGTGGCGGAGCGATAGGGCAGGTTGAGACCACCTAGGAGAGAGGTGGGCCAGGCCCTGGTCGGCGTTCGCGGATACTTTACACGCTTAACGAGATCTTGGTATTTGATCTGAGTCTGGCCATTTGGTCTATACGCACTAACCAACTACGCGGGAACAGTTATGGGCACTCGACGTCGTGGTATCAGCCGAAGCCTTCGTGACGTCAGCGACTGAGTGGCACGCGCCGGATTGGACTGGAACGCCTGCTAGGCTAGGTGTGCTTCCGGCCACGTTCGCAACGTGCAGGTGTGCAATGGGCGATGGGCCCAGACCCCTGCGCCATAGGATTTAGACCGGCGTGCTGACCTCTTTGTTGTGCCTAGGTGGGGCTGCGACGTGTTGATCTTCCGAGGCCGGGCATGACCCAGAAAAGTGTGTCCGGCCAAATGGGATCGAGCGTGTTGGGTTATGTGGTGCACCCCTACAGGGAAGTTTATCTATTCGAATAGCCGTGTCCCTCGGTAAAAGGACGACGCGGAGTTGTACCTTGACCTTATGACAACTAGAACCGGATACTTAATAAAACACACCCTTCCAAGTGCCAGATACAACCCAGTGATCGCTCTCTAACAGGGCGACGAGGAGGGGATCGCCGGGTAGGATTATGCTATGCGATGCTACTTGGTGAACTTACCATCTACTCTCTTCTACATGCTGCAAGATGGAGGTGGCCAGAAGCGTAGTCTTCGACAGGATTAGCTATCCCCCTCTTATTCTGGCATTCTGCAGTTCAGTCCACCGATATGGCCCTTTACACATATACCCATGCACATGTAGTGTAGCTCCTTGCTTGCGAGTACTTTGGATGAGTACTCACGGTTGCTTTCTCCCTCCTTTTCCCCTTTCCTTTCTACCTACTTGTCGCAACCAGATGCTGGAGCCTAGGAGCCAGAAGCCACTGTTGACGACGACTCCTACCACACCGGAAGTGCCTACTACTACGTGCAGCCCGCTGACGACGACCAAGAGTAGTTAGGAGGAACCTAGGCAAGAGGCCTGCGCCTCTTTCGATCTGTATCCCAGTTTGTGCTAGCCTTCTTAAGGCAAACTTGTTTAACTTATGTCTGTACTCAGATATTGTTGCTTCCGCTGACTCGTCTATGATCGAGCACTTGTATTCGAGCCTTCAAGGCCCCTGGCTTGTATTATGATGCTTGTATGACTTATTTATGTTGTAGAGTTGTGTTGTGATATCTTCCCGTGAGTCCCTGATCTTGATCGTACACATTTGCATGCATGATTAGTGTACGGTCAAATCGGGGGCGTCACAAGTTGGTATCAAAGCCGACTACCTGTAGGAATCCCCCTTCCCAACTCCTTGGCCAAAGTTGAGTCTAGTCGTTGCAAAACTTTTACTAACATGGTTGTGCGGCTTACGGGCCCACGTCGCCATTGGGTGGTAGTAGGATCTTTTATTCCTCGACCTTTACTCTGGGACTCTGAACTCTCTCCTATTCGGGTTAAATGATTTTGCTAAAAAGACTAACTGTAGGTTCTCGTAAATACTTTCTCCCGGAGAGCCCCTTCCGGCCAGATGATCGCCTGCTGCACCAGAAGATTCTGAAGACACTCTCTGATGCTTTCCCGAGACCCTTGTGCCCTTCGCCATTGCGATCCCTACCACCGATAAATCTTTATGGATAACTACATACTTTTGTCGTTCATACCTTCATCCCCAGTTGCCCTTGTTATTGCAAGGTGCCCTCAAATACTCTCCGATGTTCCAAGCATCCATTATGCTTACTACCCCGCAGTTCCTTGCCGCATGAATACCCCTACGAATAATTCTTCACCCTTATCGATGAACTGTTCATTACTAGTTAATCATATGATCCACAAGGTACATTGATATACTATCCGGTCTTCCGGTAATTTCCTGCCAGCTATTGCTGTGAAAATACTTGTCTGCTTGCATTATGGTTGCGTTCCATATGTCAATATTCATTAGTATCCCTTGTCATCATCATTTTCATCCTTTGATTTGATATGTGGTGAATGCTCGCAATCCTTAGTCGAAATCCTAGAATTCATCCTTCCAGATCAGACGTCATTTTAAACATGAACTGGTTCTCGACCAACCGAATAGCCGTCGGTTGTACCCGTAAGTTTACTCAACTTATCCATCCTCAATCAGAGCGTTTTCTTCTGATCTCTTGATTTGGAAATCGCAATTCCTTTGCATTTGAGATTTGAATTAGTTAGTTATTCCCATAATTTGATGCCTTTGCATTCTTTCTTCCTCTGATTGAGTACCGATACTCACATCAGCTTTGTGGTGGATCGCCCGATCCATTGTTGGATTTTTATCCGACAGTGTCCTTCATATTCAAACACCTTGAGAAGTTCTTCCCTCATACATAATGCCTTCGGTAAATTGTATCCTCTCCTTTTGTCAACCATGCTCTACTATCGAGCTTGTGTTATTTACTATTGAAGCTTGTGGTATATGTTCCCAATATGACCCTAAGGGTTGAACCTATGTCTTTCCAGATCCGGGTAAACCCGAGAGCTATCACGAGTCATACTCTTCTGGAGTTTTGCTAGATAAAATTTAAACATTACAACTTCTTCGAAAAATGAGAAGTGAATGAAAGGGTATGCATTGGAGAAGTGGGAGTCGACCTTGAACTTTGTGTTCATGCCCATGGACACGATGTAGATCCTATCATAGAAGCTTCTTGTAATAATAACTATTTCCTTGATATGATATCGTCTAGTATCTATGTATTGATCCTTTTGCAATCGTGGTTCCGACCATGTTCTCCTTTAAATACCATTTCTCGTGCAAGTTTAAGCACTTGTCCTCTATAGAGCAATACCCCCGTCCAACCTCTACTTTGGTCTGTCGTCGAGTATTACCCCCCTGGTATCTCGAGAATGCCAAGGAACTACTTAACTTCTTATGAGTTCTTCATCAACTAATATTCTTGCCGATTCCATTTTTCCAACGGGTTCTGAGTTGTTAGAACCCCTCAAGGACACCGATAAGTGAATCAATTCCGCACTCCGATTCAATAACTCTAAGTAATTTTTGTTGCTTACGAGTTTAATAATCCTTCAAGTCATTCCTAGCCTGCTCGGCTATGTCATTATCGTGCCGATTTTAACTGTGCTACCTGGACCTTCCCGGAGCACAAATTTTGATGGTGAGCTAATCTTATAATCGATCTTCCTTGTTATATCGTTTGTCCTTGAACAACAAGCTTGCTTTCGAGTTTGTGTCGTACCCATGATTCCAATAACCTTTTTGCTTCATCATTCCGTTGACTTGATGTCATCGCCGATCAGTTACATCTTCTCGAAACCTCTTGACAAATGTGTCAGGATCATCATCAGCATTCTGTGGTCTTCCAAGATATCTATCGAATTCTTGATGAGAAATACCATCCTTTCCCCTCGATGATTGGTATTAACATTGACAACATTCTTGCATTCCCTCCAACACAAAACTTGTTCTTGTTTTGTGTTATACCTTGAGTTCCTTGTTATCCGAATTATGTTATGTTCTACCTTGAAGTATTGTTGTCTTTTATGTCAAGGATGTTGTGAGGATTGCTCCACCTCTTAAGAATTCTTGGTGTAATGATACTTCTCACAAGCATCATTCTTTCTTGATCCGTATTGCCTAACCGGGAATATCGACAAGTGAACGATGCTGCTTGGACTCCGTAATTCAAGCAACCCTGTTGCATTGAAGTTAATGGTCGGCCGTTCATTCTTAGACTATTGATTATTGGATCACCATTCTGACATTGGTCGTGCAACCCAGCCCATATTTCGGGTGCCCCTTTCAACCAATGTTTAATTGTGTATGTTTTCCTCGAGCATACATCATTATATCGTTTGATCTGATAGGTGTTACCACCTGGTTCACATCATTGTGGAAATCCATCCTTTGGAAATCTCGATGATTTGTCGCTGAGTCCATCAGCCACCTCCTCATCCTCTCCTTGGTTTACTAATGAACTTTTGTTTCAGAACTCGCTTTCGTAATTCATTTCCCGAGAATCTTATGATGTCTTCTTGTTAATTCGTGTCGCACCTTTTTATCTCAGGATCCTGAGTCTGAGGTATCCTGACACCAATCAGATCTGAATCTCGGTCAGATATGATGGTTGGAACATATTTCCAAGAGTTATAACATTGGTCTTTATATGACCCGGTAAGGTGATGTCATGCCTAGCACACCTGGCCGGAGGACCTATTGTTATAGTTTCCTTTTTGGCAAGGTTAGTCATTCTTCCGTGAGGAAATTGTAAGACTTATTCTATAAGTTGTTCCTGATGGATCCTTTTTGTTTCCAAAGTCTGGTCTTCACCTGTTGACCATGTCAATGCTATCTCGAAGCATGTCTATGGTACTCCGATTTTCAACAGGAACATTTGAAGCCCAATGCTAAATGTTTCCTGCTCAATTATCCAAACACCGTTGTATGGGTAATGTCATGAACTTTCTCTCCCTTACCTAAAGGGTTTTCTACATTATATCTTGTCAACAGATATCATGCCTTGCTTGTCCTTGGGAAGGATATACCCCTGAAATATGTGTTTAAACACATTTTTCCTTTCCATTGTTCTGTTTAATCTGATAATCATATTTCCTTTGTTTTGTTTAACCTTTCTTGTAATCTGATTTAACTAAGTAGTGATAATTCCCTGCTTAGGTAAACACCTCGGTGTACTAATCTGTCAATAAGACCCTGTTACTATTGCTGATGACATTCCGGTAGCCACCGATGGACGAGAACCTTGCCTATTGGTCCGCCTCGTGCAACGAGCAGGAAAATGGTTCTCTTCGTCCCTCGCCCTTGGTACCAATGTTGTTGCCATCATAACTGGCAGGCTATCCTCTGACATGCCTTGCTATCATGACCGTGCAAGATGCCAACCCCCCTTTCTACTTTCAACCCACATGGTGGGCCCATAACCCACAGGTCCCAGGATAATACAAATCGTCACCGAACGTTAAGCGTGCGGACCCTACGGGTTCGAGAACTATGTAGACATGACCGAGACACGTCTCCGGTCAATAACCACTAGCGGAACCTAGATGCTCATATTGGCTCCTACATATTCTACGAAGATCTTTATCGGTCAAACTGCATAACAACATACGTTGTTCCCTTTGTCATCGGTATGTTACTTCCCGAGATTCGATCGTCGGTATCATCATACCTAGTTCAATCTCGTTACCAGCAAGTCTCTTTACTCGTTCCGTAATGCATCATCCCGCAACTAACTCATTAGTTACAATGCTTGCAAGGCTTATAGTGATGTGCATTACCGAGAGGGCCCAGAGATACCTCTCCGACAATTGGAGTGACAAATCATAATCTTGATCTATGCCAACTCAACAAGTACCATCGGAGACACCTGTAGAGCACCTTTATAATCACCCAGTTATGTTGTGACGTTTGGTAGCACACAAAGTGTTCCTCATCAAGTTCTACTTTCCTCCCACTCACATCTTTCGAGAGAAACTCCTTCTCTAGAAAGGATCCATTCTTAGCAACGAATGTCTTGCCTTCAGATCTGTGATAGAAGGTGTACCCAACTGTCTCCTTTGGGTATCCTATGAAGACACATTTCTCCAATTTAGGTTTGAGCTTATCAAGATGAAACTTTTTCACATAAGCATCGCAACCCCAAACTTTAAGAAACGACAACTTTGGTTTCTTGCCAAACCACAGTTCATATGTTTTCATCTCAACGGATTTAGATGGTGCCCTATTTAACGTGAATGCAGCTGTCTCTAATGCATAACCCCAAAACGATAGTGGTAAATCGGTAAGAGACATCATAGATTGCACCATATCTAATAAAGTACGGTTACGATGTTCGGACACACCATTACGCTGTGGTGTTCCAGGTGGCGTGAGTTGCGAAACTATTCCGATTTGTTTTAAATGAAGACAAAACGCGTAACTCAAATATTCTTCTCCACGATCAGATCGTAGAAACTTTATTTTCTTGTTCCGATGATTTTCCACTTCACTCTGAAATTATATGAACTTTTCAAATGTTTCAGACTTATGTTTCATCAAGTAGATATACCCATATCTGCTCAAATCATCTGTGAAGGTCAGAAAATAATGATACCCGCCGCGAGCCTCAACACTCATCGGATTGCATACATCAGTATGTATTATTTCCAATAAGTCAGTTGCTCACTCCATTGTTCCGGAGAACGGCGTCTTAGTCATCTTGCCCATAAGACATGGTTCGCAAGCATTAAGTGATTCCAAAATCCCATCAGCATGGAGTTTCTTCATGCGCTTTACACCAATATGACCTAAACGGTAGTGCCACAAATAAGTTGCATTACAATTATTAACTTTGCATCTTTTGGCTTCAATATTATGAATATGTGTATCACTACGATCGAGATCCTACAAACCATTTTCATTGGGTGTATGACCATAGAAGGTTTTATTCATGTAAACAGAACACCAATTATTCTCTAACTTAAATGAATAATAGTATTGCAATAAACATGATCAAATCATATTCATGCTCAACGCAAACACCAAATAACACTTATTAAGGTTCAACACTAATCCCGAAAGTTCAGGGAGTGTGCGATGATGATCATATCAATCTTGGAACTACTTCCAACACACATCGTCACCTTGCCCTTAACTAGTTTCTGTTCATTCTGCAACTCCCGTTTCGAGTTACTAATCTTAGCAACTGAACTAGTATCAAATACTGAGGGCTTGCTATAAACACTAGTAAAGTACACATCAATAACATGTATATCAAATATACCTTTGTTCACTTTGCCATCCTTCTTATCCGCCAAATACTTGGGGCAGTTCTGCTTCCAGTGACCAGTCCCTTTGTAGTAGAAGCTCTTAGTCTCAGGGTTAGGTCCAGACTTGGGCTTCTTCACTTGAGCAGCAACTTGCTTGTTGTTCTTCTTGAAGTTCCCCTTCTTCCCTTTGCCCTTTTCTTGAAACTAGTGGTCTTGTCAACCATCAACACTTGATGCTCTTCTTGATTTCTACCTTCGTCGATTTCAGTATCACGAAGAGCTTGGGAATCATTTCCGTTATCCCTTTCATATTATAGTTCATCACGAAGTTCCAGTAACCTGGTGATAGTGACTAGAGAACTCTGTCAATCACTATCTTATCTAGAAGAATAACTCCCACTTGATTCAAGTGATTATAGTACTCAGACATTCTGAGCACATGCTCACTAGCTGAGCAATTCTCCTCCATCTTGTAGGCAAAGTACTTGTCAAAAGTCTCATACCTTTTGACACGGGCATGAGTCTGAAATACTAATTTCAACTCTTGGAACATCTCATATGCTCCGTGGCGTTCAAAACGTCTTTGAAGCCCCGATTCTAAGCCGTAAAGCATGGTGCACTAAACTATCAAGTAGTCATCATATCGAGCTTGCCAAACGTTCATAACGTCTGCATCTGCTCCTGCAATCGGTCTGTCACCTAGCGGTGCATCAAGGACATAATTCTTCTGTGCAGCAATGAGCATAATCCTCATATCACAGATCCAATCCGCATCATTGCTACTAACATCTTTCAACTTAGTTTTCTCTAGGAACATATCAAAATAAAACAGGGGAGCTAAACGCGAGCTATTGATCTATAACATAGATATGCTAATACTACCAGGACTAAGTTCATGATAAATTAAAGTTCAATTAAGCATATTACTTAAGAACTCCCACTTAGATAGACATCCCTCTAATCATCTAAGTGATCACGTGATCCATATCAACTAAACCATGTCCGATCATCACGTGAGACGGAGTAGTTTTCAATGGTGAACATCACTATGTTGATCATATCTACTATATGATTCACGCTCGACCTTTCGGTCTCAGTGTTCTGAGGCCATATCTGCATATGTTAGGCTCGTCAAGTTTAACCCGAGTATTTCTGCGTGTGCAAAACTGGCTTGCACCCGTTGTATATGAACGTAGAGCTTATCACACCCGATCATCACGTGGTGTCTCGGCACGACGAACTTTGGCAACGGTGCATACTCAGGGAGAACACTTGTACTTTGAAATTTAGTGAGAGATCATCTTATAATGCTACCGTCAATCAAAGCAGAATAAGATGCATAAAGCATAAACATCACATGCAATCAATATAAGTGATATGATATGGCCATCATCATCTTCTGCCTTTGATCTCCATCTCCAAAGCACCATCATGATCACCATCGTCACCGGCTTGACACCTTGATCTCCATTGAAGCATCGTTATCGTCTCGCCAACTATTGCTACTATGACTATCGTTACCGCTTAGTGATAAAGTAAAGAAATTACAGGGCGATTGCATTGCATACAATAAAGCGACAACCATATGGCTCCTGCCAGTTGTCGATAACTCCGTTACAAAACATGATCATCTCATACAATAAACTATAGCATCATGCCTTGACCATATCACATCACAACATGCCCTGCAAAAACAAGTTAGACATCCTCTACTTTGTTGTTGCATGTTTTACGTGGCTGCTATGGGCTGGTCAAGAACCGTTCTTACCTATGCATCAAAACCACAACGATATTTCGTCAAGTTAGTGCTATTTTAACCTTCACAAGGACCGGGCATAGCCACACTTGATTCAACTAAAGTTGGAGAAACTGACACCCGCCAGCCACCTGTGTGCGAAGCACGTCGGTAGAACCAGTCTCGCGTAAGCGTACGCGTAATGTCGGTTCGGGCCGCTTCATCCAACAATACCACCGAATCAAAGTATGACATGCTGGTAACCAGTATGACTTGTATCGCGCACAACTCACTTGTGTTCTACTCGTGCATATAACATCTACGCATAAACCTGGCTCGGATGCCACTATTGGGGAACGTAGTAATTTCAAAATTTTCCCTACCCACACGCAAGATCATGGTGATGCATAGCAACGAGAGGGGAGAGTGTTGTCCACGTACCCTCGTAGACCGAAAGCGGAAGCGTTATGACTACACGGTTGATGTAGTCGTACGTCTTCACAATCCGACCGATCCAAGTACCGAACGTACGGCACCTCCGAGTTGAGCACATGTTCAGCTCGATGACGTCCACGAACTCCGATCCAGCAGAGCTTCACGGGAGAGTTCCGTCAGCACGACGGCGTGATGACGGTGATGATGTTGCTACCGACGCAGGGCTTCGCCTAAGCACCGCTACGATATGACCGAGGTGGATTATGGTGGAGGGGGGCACCACACACGGCTAAGAGATCAATGATCAATTGTTGTGTCTATGGGGTGCCCCCTGGCCACGCATATAAAGGAGTGGAGGAGGGGGGAGGGCCGGCCTAGCTATGGCGCACCCTGGAGGAGTCCTACTCCCACCGGGAGTAGGATTCCCCCCTTCCATGTAGTAGGAGTAGGAGAGAAGGAAAGGGAAAAGAGAAGAGAAGGAAGGAGGGGGCGCCGCCCCTCCCCTAGTCAAGTTCGGACTAGGCCTTGGGAGGGCGCAGCCTCCCATCTCTCTTTACCCTAAAGCCCAATAAGGCCCATATACTCACCGGCGAATTCCCGTAACTCTCCGGTACTCCGAAAAATATCAGAATCACTCGGAACCTTTCCGATGTCCGAATATAGTCGTCCAATATATAGATCTTTACGTCTCAACCATTTCGAGACTCCTCGTCATGACCCGATCTCATCCGGGACTCTGAACTACCTTCGGTACATCAAAACAAATAAACTCATAATACAAAGCGTCACCGAACGTTAAGCGTGCGGACCTTACGGGTTCAAGAACTATGTAGACATGACCGAGACACGTCTCTGGTCAATAAGCAATAGCGGAACCTGGATGCTCATATTGGCTCCTACATATTCTACAAAGATCTTTATCGGTCAAACCGCATAACAACATACGTTGTTCCCTTTGTCATCGGTATGTTACTTTCCCGAGATTCGACCGTCGGTGTCATCATACCTAGTTCAATCTTGTTACCGACAAGTCTCTTTACTCGTTCCTTAATGCATGATCTCGCAACTAACTCATTAGTTACAATGCTTGCAAGGCTTATAGTGATGTGCATTACCGAGAGGGCCCAGAGATACCTCTCCGACAATCAGAGTGACAAATCCTAATCTTGATCTATGCCAACTCAACAAGTACCATCGGAGACACCTGTAGAGCACCTTTATAATCACCCAGTTACGTTGTGATGTTTGGTAGCACACAAAGTGTTCCTCCGGTATTCGGGAGTTGCATAATCTCATAGTCATAGGAACATGTATAAGTCATTAAGAAAGCAATAGCAACATACTAAATGATTAAGTGCTAAGCTAACGAAATGGGTCAAGTCAATCACATCATTCTCTAATGATGTGATCCCGTTAATCAAATGACAACTCATGTCTATGGCTAGGAAACTTAACCATCTTTGATTCAACGAGCTAGTCAAGTAGAGGCATACTAGTGACACTCTGTTTGTTTATGTATTCACACATGTATCAAGTTTCCGGTTAATACAATTCTAGCATGAATAATAAACATTTATCATGAAATAAGGAAAAAAATAATAACTTTATTATTGCCTCTAGGGCATATTTCCTTCAGTGCTGAGCCTGGAGAGGTTGCGGGGTTGTCCTCCCCTGCTCCATGATCGCCATCTGCTACCCCTCGACGTCAGCCGCTCGCCGCGACTGCTTCGTCTCACTCTGTTTAGGCCTTACCTGCCCATATGGTAATGATTTCGATCATGTGTTGCCTTCGTCCTGTGTTAGGTTTCGTCGGTGTTTAGGTTGCATCTCTATCGATCCTCTTGTAAGGCACACGTAGTTTACTTTTCTCGCGCAACTTCCCTTAGTTTGTTACTGGTGCCTTTGTTGTATATCATCAACAAGCTTAAGTTCATTTTTTGTTGTTGGAATGTGCGTGGCCTCGGTCAACCTCAGAAGTGTTCTGATATGCTATATGAACTTCTATCCATCCACCCCCATGCATGTTTTCTGCAGGAAACCAAACTCTGCACCTTCAATGCTTTCAAACAAAAAACGTTTCTCCCTCACCATCTAAACCTGCTGCACACTTTACCAGCCATTGGCTCGGCAGATGGTATGCTCTCCGCCTTCTCCTCCTCCCACTTTCCTATTATTTCTACAAACTCTGGTGCCTACTCTCAAATGTCCATAGTCTCTTGCCTCGCCTCCCATCAACAACTTGCAGTTACTAACATCTACGCCCCCGCTAACCACGCCCTAAAACATCTCTTCCTCCAGGAGCTCGCTAGCTTCGCGCCCTCGCCGGCCACCCCGTGGCTTATTTTAGGGGATTTCAACCTCCTTCGCCATGCGTATGACAAAAACACTCCAAATTTTCGCCAATCCAAAGCTGATATGTTTAACGCCTTCATTCACTCCAATGCTCACATTGAGCTCCCTCTCCTGGATCGCCGCTTTACATGGTCTAGTAAGAGGGACCAACCCACTCTTGAGAAAATTGATAGTCTTCGTCAACGTTGACTGGGTTCTCCTCTTCCCTAACACCATTATTGCCTCTCTAACTCACTTTGTCTCTGATCATGTCCCCCTCCTCATCTCGATTGATACTAATATCCCGCGTCCTGCGCTTTTTCGCTTTGAAGCAAGATGGGCCTGAAGGCCGGATTGTCAATTGGTTATCGCTCATGCTTGGGACGGGGCCCAACTGCACTCGAATCACGCGCTCTCTCTGGTTGCTACCCTAAAATGTTCACGCGCTGATTTAAAAAAAAGGAGACGCCTCACGATCCCCCTTCTCACTCGTGAACATAATTGTAAAACCGTTATCTCCATCCTGGACCTAATCGAAGAAGACCGCTTCCTCTCCACGCCCGAACTTGCCCTCCGTCGGGTTGTCATCCGAGTTCTCCAACATTCTCTTAGAGAGGTGCTCTATTGGATGTAGAGAGGAAAAGTATGTACTGCTTTGGAAGGCGATGAAAAGTCATGTTATTTTCATGCCTCTGCCTCCGCTCGCGTTCGTAATAACAAAATCAATGTCCTGGTCTCAAATGGTTCAGAATTCTTCTTGCACGACGCCAAATCTAACATCTTATCGAACTACTACGCCTCTCTTCTAGGCACTGCCTTTCAATCGACCTGGACCTTCTCCCTTCATGACCTCTACCCCTCTCCCACTCCCACTACTGGGGAAAAGCTTATACATAGAGACTTATCAGAAACGCTTGTTCAAACAAAGCACTACTGCTATCTAACAGTAGCACGGGATGAAAAAGCACGCTACTGCTACATGAATAGCAGTAGCGTGTCCCTCATAAAAAGCGCTACTACTATAATTATTACACCATTGCCGCCAGGCTTGGTATACTAGTAGCGCCCTTCTAAGAACAGCGCTACTGCTAACAAAATAGTAGCAGTGCGTTTTAAGGCGACAGTGCTGCAACTAAGAAAAGGAAAAGGAAAGAAAAAAAGAAAAGGAAAATTAAAGAAAAAGAACAAATGAAAGCAATAGCAGCAGCGCGTTTTCACGAAAGCGCTATAGCTAACTTATCTATAGCAGCAGCGCGTTCCTTCAAAAACCGCTATAGCACTTGTTGGGGAAAAGCGCTACTACTAAGTTTGACTTGCCCCTGCGCAGGCGTCCCTCCTTTCCCCCAGTTTCTCATTTTTCTCGCGTCTCCCTACCTCTCCCTCGCCGCCCTGCCTCCGACGCCGTCACCGGAGCCGCGCGCCATCACCACCACCGGAGCCGCGCACCCTCTATGCCCCCAGAGCCACCCTCGTCCGCTCCTCGCTGCCCATGCCTCCCTCGCTGTCACCGGAGCCGCCGTAGACGCCATCGGAGCCACCCTCTGCGCCACCGTCTCCCCCGAGCACCTCCCCGCAACCGTTCCCTTGAGCCACCCTCGACGCCCTCCTCTCTGTAAGCCACCACCACTCCTCTCTAGGTTAATTTACTTAGGTGAATTTAGTTATGAACCCTAGGAATTGGCTAGGTTAAGTAACTAAGTGAACTAGCTAGGTTAATTTGGTTCATTAGGTTAACTAGCTAGGTAAAGTAGGTTGGCTAGGTTAGAGAAAAAATTAGTTTAGAGCAAAAATTTAGTTAGGGCAGTAGGGTTTAACTAGGGCAGTAGGGTTTAGAGCAAAATTTTAGTTAGGGCAGTAGGGTTTAATTACGGTTTTTGTTTTCATAGATGTTTTTTTAAAACGAACAAAATGAAGAAAATGCTGCAACAGTGCTGCTAGTAGTATATATAGTGGTACTAGTAGGTGTTAATTAGGTTAGGGCAGTAGTGGTACTAGTAGATGTTAATTAGATGTTTTTTAGTTAGGGCAGTAGGGTTTTACTAGGTTAATTAGGTTAGTAGTGCTGCTGGTACAGTAGGTTAATTAGGTGAAGTTAAATGAATGAAATTAGTAGTTAACTAATTTTTTTTCATTTCATCATTATAGAGCACTAAAGTTAACTGAATTTTGTTCTATTAGTAGTTAACTGAATTTTCTTCTAACTTAGTTTTTGAATTGAAGTGGTTCTTAAGTAGTCCTGTTATATGCAACATTGAAGTGGTTCGATTGTGCCCAAGTGGCCTTTTGTTGTTTGCAGGGAATGATTCCAAGTGGCCTGTGTTTTGCGGAATGTTGATTCATTTCCATTCCAGCAAATTTCAGGCGCTCGATCTGTCCACTTTGTAGCAAAGGTCATGCCGAAATTTTCCGTGAATTTCGGCATGACTTGTGCTACAAACTAGGACATATCGAGTGCCCGAGATTTGCCGCAACGGGAATGAATCAACATTCCTGCAAAACATAGGTATTATTTATGTCATTATTCATTTTATTAGGTCTAGAATTAATTGACTAGATTTAATAGTAGGAAACATGGCTAGCAATGATGAAGGACAGGGTTCTGGTGATTGCAACGTCTATGAGGCAGCAGACGCCTATTTGAACCTTCTCGAGGAGCAACGATTGTTGCAGTGCCCACCTGTCACATCCGAGACTGAGACCGACATCGAGACCGGCACCGAGACCGGTGCTGAGACCGACACCGACGCCGAGACCCGCACTGAGACTGGTGAAGCCGGTATAGAACCGAAACCGAAGAGGATACGACGCCCAAACCAGCTCAACACTACTAGACTGGTGGTCACGGAGGTGGAATCTGGCAATTTTGAGCCAAAAGAGCGTGCGGAAGCGCGCGCGTGTTACGACAATCAAATAGGCTGCATCCTACGGGCAACCGCCACCATCAACGATGAGAAATTAAAGAAGATACCAAATATGGAGCACTCCCTCCTAAGGAAGCTGCACCAGGTATTCTTGTTCCCGGGTCGCGATGAAATCAAATATACTCGACCGTGGCAAGACCCGACAATGAAGAAGATAAAAAATGTGCCATGGGAAAGTTTAGCAGCGCGTTGTCGGCCTAGAAAGTAAGGGTGAAACATCGGATCATCGTCAAAGACGAACCCTACTCCGAGATTGTAAAGGATAATCTGACAATTACAGAAGAGCAGTTTGAAATATTCAAGAAGGCTTGCGTTGCCGAAGCTGCCAAAGAAAAGTTGGAGTACATGAAGGGGCTTCAAGAGAGGAACATGGGGTGCCACCACCTCGGAAGTCGTGGTTACTTGGGGAAGAGGCCCATATGGGCCAAGGAGGACGCGGAACGCGAAAGTCTAGGGATCCCAGAGTTCACCGTCCCGTAGGAGCGTGACATCATCAGGGCCCGGTACCGTTGGGACCGAGTCAACAAGGTTTTCGATACAGACGCAGTCACGAAGGAGTTCATGAGACTGCTGGTAATTATTAATTTACTCCCTAATTTTAGCTTCTGATCAATTCAACTACATGTTTAGTCACATTTGTAAACGATCCACATTCCTTTTGCAGAAAGAGCAACACAGGATTGCGGCCAAAAGCGACTCGCCGTCTGAGGTGTTGGCGAGGCCCAAGTGGGACACCCCATTCAACCAGGACTTGAACATATTGAAAGGACTCCCGGTGGACACTCGGCCGTCGTATGGACACGTGCACGGCGCCGGAGACAACGCCACGTGGAAGAAGTACTACCGTGAGACCACCGAGGAGAGAAAGGAAAGACGGAGGTTAAACAAAGAAAACATCGACAAGAAGGTTGAGATTGTGGTTTATAAGAAATCAACTGAGCCAGTCAAAGCAGCGGTAGCTGCCGCAACAGAGGAAATGGCAGCTTCGTATAGTGTCTTGATTCCGGCTATCGTTAGTTGGACCAAGCAAAATCCAGATAAAGAGGCAGCGGACTTTCCCCTTTCCAACTTCTTCGGGAGCAGCTCGTTTAGCGTTGCACCCGCACCTGCTCACGCAACTGCACCTGCTCATAGCAGCCCGTCCTCCGTCTCTGGCGTGCTCGGCGGGGCTTCGTCTTTGGTTGAGCACGACGCCTTCACAGTGTCACATGTCGTGCCGGGTGATAGCGGACGGCGTGAGGAAGAGGCTCCATTAGTGGTTGATGACGTTGCCACCGTCGAAGAAGCAATGCATGATGCGATCGATGAGGATGACGATGACCCTCTACAGTATCTCAATACCGGCGCCTATGACGACAGAGGATTGATGGCTCAGTAGTATGAGTACTCAGGGTTTGAGCGCGATGAGTTGGTGCCTGAATTGCCGGAGGATGAACGTATGACAGGCTCACTTCCAGTAGCAAAGAAGCATAGGAAGAGACCGAAGAAAGGCAAAGCCGCTTCTATGAGCCAGCCGCCTCCGCAGCCTCGGGTTCAAGACCGTATACCAATCATAGGTGCGGCGAAATACCATATCCCCGGTGATCTGATCCTACCTAAGGCAGTGGTAGAGGCCATATACGGCGATCTAAGGAGAGTTCATGACGATGTGCTGCAGAGAGAGAAAAGCCTGATCGCCTCGAAAAATCCAGGATACCCGCTCTACGTGGTTAACGTGCCGCAGCAAAGGTTGTACATCGACACATTCCCCGTGGAAAAGTTCTTCCTTCCATTCGATTACATCTTCGACATGTTTCACTTGAAAAAGCTGGATTTTACGTTTGTCCGCCTTTATGCCTTGTACATGAACTACATCATCAGGATTGAGCAGATACCTTATATTTGTGTCTTTCACCTGTACTTCATGCATGAGGGCTTCTTGGTAGTCTGCCCAAAGCACCGTGAATATGCGAGTAACTACATCGCCGATTTCATGGTCGGCAATAAGGACAAGGAGACGATTCAACTCCGGCTCCAAGGAATTCTTCCTTGAAGTTTCCTTCTCCTCGGCCTCTTTTCCCCTCTCGGTGGATTCGGTTGGTTTGGCTCTTCAGTCTTGTATTGGAGGGCTTGGTGCAGATTTCAATGTTGTTCGCTTGGGTGATCGTCATTTCCGGTTCTCGGTGGCATCAAATCGAGTGGGACATTTTATCTTTGGACTACGAGACCGTATTTGGCCGGACTTTATTTGTCATTTTCATTTGCATCGCGGTATGGACAAGCGCCCCAGGATTCAATCATGGCATACGGATTCTGAGCTGACTGGTTTGGCCTCTTCACCTGGCCCGGCGATCAAATCTAAATGGTTATCCTCTCAGCATAATATGCCTATGGACCCTGCATCTATTCCAGTGTTTCAGAATTTGGGTTTGATCCCGCCGCCGACGGACTTGCATTCCGGCGAGCTCCCGACTGTGCTCTCTTTTGGTAGTTTTCGGGCTCCGGTTTCTTCGGATATTTTTCGGATTGGATCCTTATCCATACCTATTTCCTCCGATATTCCGGCCTAGTTGCCATCCTTTCGAGGTGGGTTGTTTGATCGGGGTTTATGGGAGTCCATTCCGGATGATACTCTTTATTCCATATTGGATGGATGGTAGGCTGGTTATGATAATGACAGTGTCAAGAAAATGGTTCAAATATCTTCAGTTCCTACCAAAGATTATATATACAAGCGGCTTAAGCACTGTTCTATATGTGATCGGCTTGGTCATGATGTTGACTGTTGCACTGGGTATTTTTATCAGTCTTGTGGGGATGTTTCTGTGAATGGCTCCTATGTTTCTTCACGTAGTATCCCCAATTACCATGTGCCATGCAAGGTGGGCCCGGATCCTTTAGGCCATCCATGCAACGCCTGTTCTGCAATTGATCACATGACTAGCCTTTGTCCTGGGCTTCGTCGTTGCACGTTCTGCCACCGTCTGGGTCATGCGGCCCGTAAGCCCAGATATTGCAATTCTTTACCTCATTTGGTTTGGGCACAAAAATCTCTACCAGTAACAATATCTGAGAGGATCCTGCCTCGGGGTAAGCTGGGGGCGTCTGTGTTTGGTAATTCTATGGTTGTTGGTATGGCCCATGCTGCGAGGGATACGCGGGCCCGTTGGATTTGGAAACAGAAACAGAAAATCCCACGCCCCTCGGAAGTGGCCACCGCCCAACGCTTGACGATACGCCTCCCTGGTCAGGGTGTAGTCACTTCAGCCTGCCAAAAAACCCAATCGAGTCAGCCGGCGTCCTCGAGCTCAGCACCCCAACCTTCATTGCCCCGCTCCCACCGTCTTCTTGCTGTCTGTCATCGGCGATTTCTCTTTCGGCGGACTCCACACCTCCGACAACTCTATCTATGGCGAACTTTCCAGTGCGCCCGTTCGCCTTCGCTCCGGTTGGATCGACCTTCGACCGCGGCCCTGCTCATCGCGTCCAGCGCCATGTCATGGTGGTCGATGATCCGCCCCTCAACCATGACAGGTATGCCATTGTTTCAGTCCATCCTCCAGTCCCTGATCATCAAAAGGAGCTTTGGTTGGCCGAGGTCTGTCGCATCATCACTGGGGATCTAGAGTATGATTTGGTGGATGATTTTATTTACCCGTTAGGAATTGGCTGTGTGGTCTTTGCGGATATGGAGAGTCGGGATGCTGCAATTAGGGAGGGACCTCACGCTCTGTCTGAGGATTCTACTCTCTCTTTAGTTCCCCATGATGAATGTCTCAATATGCGCATGCCTGCTTTTGAATATGAGGTTTGGGTTATGTTTCTAGCTTTCCCAATGGATTACCAGACTGAGCACTATATTCATAAGGCCGTTTCTAACTTTGGAAAGCTCCTTGTGTGGCCACGTCCGGGTCTCAACAAAGCTAGAGTTCTGGTTAAGTGTCATATCAAAGATGTGGTTGAAGTGCCACACAGTCTGTTGGTTACCAGGGTTGGTTTGCTGCCAGGGCTTGCACGATCCTGGTCTGTACCAGTGTATGTTCTGAATGGCAGGAACACTATTCCCAGTTTAGTTGGCAACGAAGATGCTCCTCCGCTTCTGAATGCATCACCCCACCCTTATGAGCTTCCTTACTACACCCTCATGCAGCAAGCAAGAATTGATGAGATGGCTGCCCAAGAGGCTCTGAATGAAGCGGCATGGAACGCCCCAGATCCGGCCCAGGTGCAAATTCAGGATAATGGTTGGCCTATGTGGCCTGTGGTTCCTCCGCCATACATAGGGTTCAGTTTCAGAACGTTCTTCCAGTACGACGGGCCGTCTCTGATGGATGGTGTGGATCCTGAAAACAATGTCCAGGACAACCTGTCGGATGTTTGGTCTTCTGACTTAGAGTTCCAAGCGGTGGAAGCATTGGCTGATGGTTTTGTGCTTGGGAATCCTACTGCACGACTTGCATTCGTCAGAGCTGGAGGAGATTCAGCTAGTTTTTTGTGGCTGTCGATCATGATTTGTTGCTCTGGATGGGAGGGATGCTCAAACGCATATATACGCCGGCCATAACCTTTCAGACATCTGCGGCTGTTATGTTTCCCCTTAATCCTTTCAAGTTTATACAGAACCAGTTGAATGCTACTGTGATTACTTGGCTGGAAGGCATAGTCCCAGAGCGTGATGTTCTGACAGCGGTGTTCAGTTCAATCTTTCAGTTGGGGGCTGCCATCATACCGTCGTCTTGGCTGCAGGAGGCCGCTGAATGTAGGCTTTCAGCGTTTGACACTGATTGGGGGAGGGCGACTCGCTCCCCTGGTCTCAAGGAGATTTCACGACTTGCTTCCCAAGATGCAGAGTTACAGCCGGTGACCTTGTCTGTTCAAGAGACGGCTCTTCAGGTGATTGCTTCTACTTCTCTTTATAATGCTTCCCAGTCCCGCAATGTGCTTGTGCCTCTTGACACAACCAATGTCAGAAGAAGCACTCGTTCTAATAAGTATGATGGTTTCAAGATCAACCACGTCTCTGACATCAAACGCTCTAAGTCACGGGTGAAACCACGCGAAACTTCTTTTATCACAGCTGTTTCTTTGGCTGCTGCCCCCGTGCAGGTTCGGTCTGATGATTGTCCCCCTCCTATGACGATTGAAGATCTTCAATAGATGGGCAAACGCTGCGGGATTGCGCAGGATGCTCTTTCTCCCGAGAACCTGCTGGATGATCAGCGCTCGTCCACGGGAGCTGGAGACTGAACTTTCGCTTGTTCATGAATAAGTCGTGGAATGTTTGTCGTGGAACATCAGGGGCATCAACTCCGATGCTAAAACTTTGGCTCTCAGGAATGCTATCGATACTAGTGGTTGCTCTGTGATATGTATCCAGGAAACAAAGCGTGACTCTTTTGATCTGGCGTTTATTAAAACTTTCTGCCCTAAGCGTTTTGATAGATTTCTGTTTGCCCCATCTGTGGGTGCCTCTGGTGGTCTTATTATTATCTGGAATAGCTCTGTGTTTGTGGGCACACCTTGGTATGTTGACTCGTTTGCTGTGGGTGTCTCTTTTGTTGCTACACAGTCCAATGATTCGTGGAAATTGATCAATGTATATGGTCCATGTTCTGGTCAATGTCGGGTGGATTTTACTAATTGGTTATTTGACCTACATATACCTGATGATGAGAACTGGTTGATCCTTGGAGATTTCAACTTTATTCGTTCCACGAATAACAGAAACAAACCTGGGGGTGACACTGTGGACATGTTGCTTTTTAATGAAATCATTCGAGCGCAGTCTCTGATGGAGTTACCTGTGAAGGGCCGAACATATACCTGGAGTAATATGCAAGACGACCCCTTACTTGAACAGCTTGATTGGTTCTTTTCGTCCTCTTGCTGGACTACCTCGTTCCCAAACACAATGGTCTTGCCATTGGGAAAACCGGTGTCTGATCATATTCCATGTGTGGTTACAATTGAGTCCACCATCCCCAAGTCCAAACTATTCCATTTTGAGAATTTTTGGATTAACCATTCTGGGTTTATGGAGGTGGTTGCCGCCTCCTGGTCCAAGGCATGCCATGCCCCGAACGCTGCCGCCCGCATTGTAAAAAACTGAAAACTCTGAGGTATGATCTCAAGAGATGGAGCAGGGATATCTCAAAGCTGAAAATCATAATTCAGAACAGTAATGAATCTTTAGCCACGATGGATAATCTCGAGGACAAAAGACCTCTATTTATCCAGGAATCAAACTTCCGGAAAATTTTGAAATCTCACTTGCAGACATTGTTACAGTTTCAGAATGAATACTGGAGGAAAAGATGCACGATCAGATACTTCAGATTTGCGGATGAAAATACCAAACTCTTTCAATCCCTGGCCACGGAGAGATATAGACACAACTCCATCGCCATGCTTCGTGATGGCGATGTGGAAATACATGACCATGTTGGCAAGGAAGGGGTGTTGTTCAAAACCTATAAGGAACGTTTGGGTTCTTCTAAATCCACTCACATGCGTTTTGATCTTTCCAGAATCATCCGTCGGATTGAGGGACTGGAGCACTTGTCGGCACCTTTTTCCAATGAAGAGATTGACACTGTTATTAAGGAAATGCCGAGTGATCGGGCTCCGGGTCCTGATGGTTTTAATGGTTGTTTCCTCAAGAGCTGCTGGCAGATCATCAAGTCGGACTTCTATGAGTTGTGCCATGCATTTCATGCCGGAGGACTAGATATTACCAGTATTAGTGAGGGGTACATCACCTTGATCCCAAAGAACTCTTCTCCAGAAACTGCAAATGATTATAGACCAATTACTTTGCTGAACTGTTGTCTGAAAATCATCACTAAGATCTTGGCTAACCGGTTACAGAAAGTCATCCTCAAGATCATACATAGAAATCAATACGGTTTCCTCAAAGGGAGGACAATCCAAGATTGCCTGGCGTGGTCGTTTGAATACATCCATCAGTGCCACACTTCAGCGAGGGAAAACATCCTCCTCAAATTAGACTTTGCCAAGGCGTTTGACACTATTGAGCACGCCCCCATGATGGCAATTATGAAGCACATGGGTTTTGATGACAAATGGCTTGGATGGATGGAAATGATCTTTGGCTCGGGGGTTTCTTCTGTACTCCTTAATGGAGTCCCTGGTCGAAAATTCAACTGTAAGTGTGGAGTGCGCCAGGGGGACCCTCTCTCGCCGTTGATCTTTGTCCTTGCGGCTGATCTCCTCCAAGCAGCAGTTAACGATGCTTATAATCGAGGACTGATTGATCTTCCTATCCCTAGTGATAGGGCGGGTGACTTCCCTGTTGTCCAATACGCTGACGACACGATTTTAGTTATGCAGGCATGTCCCGTGCAGGCTGCCCGTATGAAAGCTATCCTAGAGGATTATGCTACCTCCATTGGGCTGAAGATCAATTTTCAGAAATCAACTCTTATACCCATTAACATTGATCACCGACGTGCTTGTGAACTGGCTGGGGTTTTTGGCTGCTCTGTTGGTTCCATGCCCTTCACATACCTCGGCCTGCCAATGGGCACGACGAGGCCTAGTGTCCTTGATCTTATGCCGCTGGTTCATGCAGTTGAGCGGAAGACATCCACTGCGCTATCACTGATGTCATCCGGGGCTAAACTGACCTTGGTCAATTCAGTTGTGACTTCGATGCTGATATATGCAATGTGCACCATCAAATTACACCCAAAGGTGATTGAACATCTGGACAAGCTGCGTAGATATTGCCTCTGGGCTAAAAACGCTGACGATGGGGTCAAGAATAACTCTCTCGCGGCCTGGGAACTTGTCTGCCGCCCAAAACGTTGCGGAGGCCTTGGTGTTATTGATATAAAAACACAGAATGCAGCCCTTCTCCTAAAACATCTATTCAAATTCTATAATCATGAAGATGTTCCCTGGGTGGAGCTTGTTTGGGATGCCTACTACAGAAACAGGATACCGCATGCATCTGAGGCGGTAGGCTCTTTCTGGTGGAAGGACGTAATGCAACTCAGTGGGATCTTCCGGGGGATCACTAAAGTCACCCCCGGGGATGGCTCTAGTGCTCTGTTCTGGAAAGATGTTTGGTTTGATAATACTCAGGATTCCCCAATAATGGATATATATCCACGAGCCTTTTCATTTTGCTTGAATGAGGACGACTCCATTGCTAAGGTCCTTACTGCAACTGACCCAGCCATGATTTTTAGTCTACCTCTCTCGATCCAGGCGAGGGAGGAAATCAAAGAGATCCAGGAGGGGCTGCCACAAAATCGGATGGCCGTCGATCGCAGTGATGTCTGGGAATGCACGCTAGGGCGTTTCTCGTCCAAGAAGTTCTATAACCACTGCTACAAACAGGTTGTGGCAGATGAGGCGTTTGGATGGCTCTGGAAAGCTAAAAGCCCAATCAAATTCAAGATGTTTGGGTGGCTACTCCTAGTTGATCGCCTGAATACCAGGAATATGCTCAAATGCAGACATTTTGTTGTCGTGGGGGGCAACTATGCATGCATGTTCTGTCAAAACCCTCCAGAGGAAACGGTGGAACATCTGTTCTTCAATTGCCCCTTTAGTCAACGCTGCTGGGATGTAGTTGGAATGACATGGCCGATAGATGACAACAGACTGGCTCTTCTGCATGGGGGTAGGGATAATTGGAGACAACCTCTTTTCATGGATATTTTTCTTTTGGCTGCTTGGAGTCTTTGGATGGAGAGAAACAATCAACACTTTAGAGGGATTCAGCACTCTTATGGAGCATGGCTGGCTAGATTCAAGCATCTCTTGGAGCTGCTAACACATAACTGCCGAGAGGAACTTCATCCCTTCCTGTCTAATTACATTGTAAATTTGGGTCACTAGGACCGTAGATAGCTTGCATGGCCGGGGGGCCACAAAACCCCTTTGTAACACATATGTAACTGTTCCTTTGTGAGTAATACAAAGTCAGTGGGAGCCTCTCCCACTGTCATTCTCTCTCAAAAAAGACAAGGAGACGATTCGCGTGCCTTATCATCCCATGTAAGTCATCCGCAATTATCCTTCCTTCGATTTCAATCATTCATTTGCACGCGTGAAGGCTAATTTGAGGTGTACTTATTTTGCGCAGCGATGGGCGCGCCGTCCTCAATATCCTTTACCCCCGATTCTCCCATGCTCTTTACTTGGACTCGTCGAAGAACATGACGAAAAAGGATTACACCCACATCAAGTCTGTTCTCGACAGTGCTATCCTAAGCTACGGACTACGGGGTGGAGAGATCACACTCAAGAAGACAAGGAACCGCGCGCCCGCCTTCGGCCATAAGACGGACTTCTGTTGCATCCAGCAACCGAGTGGTACTCTTAGTGATGGATTCTATGTCCTCCACCACATGCTAGAGTACAAACAGGATCAGCAGAACCTTCGCATGTCACCTAGATCCGGCGATGCCAATATTTTGCAATGGGCAAAGAAACTAGGAGATGTCCCGGATCATCGACTCCGAGCTGGGTTCTATCACATCCAGCGTGAACTTGCCCAAATCATCATGAAGGAGGTCCTCAAAAAAACAGGGATGTTCTACGAAGAAGGGCAAATGTCGTGGGAAGACGTCCGGACACGCGTAGCCGCTCAGCGTCTCGACCTAAAGCCTTTCACTGTGCTCGGGGACTGTCTCCCTGACTTGGATGGATGGCACGACATGTTGGAGTGATTGACGATATATGACAATGTGTCTGTTTAGTCCATAGTTTCTCTATGACGAAACTTTGAGTTATGCACGACGAAACTTTATTTGTGATGTAATTAAACTGTCCTCCTCAACTAGTGAAGATCACTCTAGTTAGGGCATTTTGGGTACGATGAACTTTGTTATTTATGCTTATGATATGTTGCTTCTATTTTTGCCAACTCTGTCTCTTTCTGTTGCTCAACTATATATGTTGCATATTATCGACTCATGTGACAATGCAGGTACATAGATCATCGATGGCGAAGAAGTGCTACGCCAAGAGTATACGACGAGTGGCCGGAGTGTCAGGCCCAGGTGTACCGGTTTCTGAGCGACAACCAAAGAGGGTTCGATAGCCAAAGCAGAAAATAGTAGGTTTAGGTTCACGCTAGTGCGAGAGAGGGATATGAACTGGCGTCTCAAGAAGTACTACATTATGTACGATGAGACATGTCATATAACTTGTATAGCTATATCATGATTATGATGTGACGAGATGATTTGTGTTGGATGATATGATGAGACTATTATGTGTATGATATGATGAGAATATTGCATGTTTATGATATGATTAGAATACTGTATAAAACCTGTGCAAAAACATCACAAATACGTAGCAAAAAAAGATATGTGAAAATATAGTAGTAACGCTCTTTAGTGCTGGACAGGAAAACGCTACTGCTAAGGCACTTAGGAGTAGCGCTGGTATGGAAAGCGCTACTGCTAAGTAGGTATAGCAGTAGCGCGTGTCAAACGTGCTACTACTAAACGTTAGCTGTAGCACTGTATCACTAGCGTGGTGCCCTGCGCTATTGATAGTCCTTAGACCCGCGCTACTGCTAGGCTTTTCCCTAGTAGTGTCCCCAGCTTCAGTACTTGGATGCCCCCTTTACGGATGATGGGATCTCGCACACCTTCCTCTCCATGAACTAATATGATAGCCCCGGCCCGGATGGGTTTGGTCCGGGCTTTTATCGGAAATTTTGGCACACTCTAAATGGATAGATTAAAGACTTCTTCTTGGACTTCCACTCGCTTAATTGTGACATATCCTGCATGAACCAGGCCTTGATTATTCTGTTCCCTAAGAGCAATGAGGCTCGATCCCCTGTGGATTTTTGACCCATCTCCCTGCAGAACTGCTCAATTAAAGGTATCGCAAAACTTCTGACCAACCGTCTAAAGCCTCTTATACCTCTCTTGGTCCACACTGATCAAACTGGGTTTATCTCTGGGCGCAATATCTCCAAAAATTTCCTCTACGCTGTCTATTCTACACTTCTGTGCCAAACTCAAAGCTCCCACTCTTGTGATCAAACTCGATTTTCGTAAGGCTTTCGACTATGTCTGTCTATTGGACCTTGCTTCTGCACACTCTAAAGGTTAGGGGTTTCCCCGATCACTGGTGTGATTGGATCTAAGCTCTCCTTGCTACTGGATCCACTGCGGTTATGCTCAACAGAGTTCCTGGTAGGTGGATCCAGTGCAAGAATGGCCTTCACCAAGGTGACCTGCTTTCCCCGTATCTCTTTATCATCATTGCGGACATCCTACAGCAAATGATTGTTAAAGTTAACAAACATGGTCTCTGGTTTCACCCCCTTAGCCCTCAACTCCCCTGCCCTGTCTTGCAGTATGCCGACGATACCCTCATAATAGTCAAAGCTACTCCGGAGGCCGCACAACACATAAAATCTATCCTAGATAATTTTGCTGTGGCAACTGGACTCCAGATCAACTTCACAAAGACGACCTTCATTCCCCTAAACGTTGGTCCTGTTGAGGCCGCTAATTTAGCTGTTGGCCTAGCCACCAACATTGCCTCCTTTCCACAGACATACCTCGGTCTACCTCTCTCACCGCATAAGTTACCTTCGTTGGCTTTCCAACCTGTTATCGACCGTTCCGATATCTATCTCTCGGGTTGGTGTGCTTTGCTTCTTTCTTGCGGAGGCAAACTTGTCCTTCTATCCGCCGTCCTAGACAGCTTGCCCACATACTTTATGATTCTTTTTCTCTCCCCGCCCAGGTTTTAGAGGCAATTGACAAACGTAGATGCACCTTTTTCTGGTCTAACGATGAGACTTGCTCTGGAGCAAAATTCTTGGTTGCTTGGGACAAGGTCTATACTCCCCGAGTTGCAGGAGGTCTAGGTGTAAAGAACTTACATGCACAAAAAATTTGTCTACTGCTGAAATTTGCTTACAAATTCCTTCATGCCAATAACTTACCTTGGAAGGATTGGGTCCTCCATCACCCACCTCTCCACATAGGGCTTGGCAAGAACAAGCTCATTCCTTGCCAAGACCATTTTTAAACATTTGCAGAGTTTGAGAGAGATTTCCCATTGCACTGTAGGCGATGGACGGTCCAACCTTTTCTGGTTAGATCGATGGCTAAAGCCAGAACCTCTGGCTATAGTCTTCCTAGCTCTTTTCTCCCACCATACTGACCAAAATGCCTTAGTAGCCACCATTTTACAGGATGGGATCGAACTTGCTCTTCGTAATCGTTTAACCTCTACTGCGATTGCAGAGCTTGCCTCTCTGAACTCTTTGTTGCAGGATGTTCTCCCCTCTCAGGTACCGGACTCTAGGCGGATGCTTAATGGTGAGGCCTTCTCCACCCGAGGAGCCTATGCAGCGCTCTCTAGCCAGCTTGCTGATCCGATGCTCACGGTTATTTGGGACTCAAGAGCCCCAAAAAGGGTTATGATATTCGGTTGGCTGTTCTACCTTGATCGTTTGAACACTCGACAGAATCTGTGCAAGAAAACCATCTTGGACTCGGACGAGTGCCCTCGGTGTAACAACTCGGTGGAGGATCGCGACCACCTCTTCTTCTCCTGCCCGGCTGCTCGCAGGATTTGGCAGCTGGTTGGTCTCCGGCCGCATGTCACGCCCATTGCTGACCTCTTCTCCACCATGCTCCTGCCGATGCTGCCCGCCACAGTTTGGCCTTTTATGCTACTCCTCATTTTGTGGAAGATTGGGGATGCCAGGAATAAGAAAGTGTTCCAGAACCTTGAAATCGATGCAAACCAAACTCTAGCTGCAATTCTAGATGATTTAATTATTTGGTCTCACCGTCTTAAGAACGAGACATTACGAGGACACGCCGATCTATGGCATGATTTCCTCTCTTCTCGTAATCTGTAAAACTCTGAGTTACTGCCTCTTTTGAAATATTTTCAGGTGGGGAGTCTTTCCCCCCGGTGACCATTTAAAAAATAAGTCAAAAGATGGAGGTTTCTTGCGTAGCACTAGCACCACAACGAATGCCAATCGACCGTGAGTGGACAACGGGAGGAAAATCTAACACTTTTTTGTCTGCTTCGCAGTCAATGGTTGGTCAACCGACGGTAGTGGTAAATTTGTAACAAACGCAAATTGATAGCAATATTTCAAACCAATTTTTTTTAAATGTTATGTGTAAGCACATGGGCAAGTTATGATAGTCTTGTGCCTCCGCGAAAAAGAAGTCTTAATTGTCTCATATGGAATTTTTTTTCTATATATTGTCCGTAGGAAGTACATCTTCATAAAGGATGAAACTACAAGTCAAAAGAAAAATGATGAAACTAAAATCACATGTTGATTTCACGCTCACTGCTTACACGATTATACCCACGGTCAATTCAAAACGTCAAACACGAATCCACGTGTCCACCAGCCCCGTCAACGTCGCCTCTGATTCCCCACCCTCGAGTAGAGCCTCTTTCGCCTGCCTCATCACCGCCAAAGTCCGCTCTCGGAGCACCCTCCCGCCGTCGGAGTCCATCATCCACCAGACCTTCTTAGCAACCTCCTCGGCCTCTACCACCTCCTTGTCGCACCCTTCCATCGCGACGGCCAGCTCCATCTCTTTCTCCAGGAACACCGCGTTCATCAGTTGCTCCGCGTACAACGGCCACGCTAACATCGGCACACCTGCCATGACCGACTCGAGCACTGAGTTCCACCCACAATGTGTCACAAAACAACCAACTGCATCGTGTGCCAGCACGTCACGTTGCGGCGCCCATGACTTCACAACGAGGCCCCTGCCCTGGGTCCTTTCAAGGAAACCCTGCGGGAGGAGGGTATCCAAATCCGGCTCAGGCGGCTTCTCGGAGTTCTTCGACGAGTCGGCGCTTGGCGGGCTCCGCACGACCCACATGAACCTCTGTCCACTAGCTTCTAGTCCGGCGGCCACCTTCCTTGTTTGTTTGGCGCTGAACCGGCCAAGGCTGCCGAAGGAGAGGAAGACCACGCTGCCCTTGGGCTGCGCGTCCAGCCACGCGAGACACTCGTCACCGCGCTTCACGCCGACCTCCTCCGACTTGATCAGTGGCCCAATACAGTAGACCGGGGGTGTCCAGAGGCCGGATGGTGCGCAGAGTCCGGCCACGATGGTGTCCATGGCGCGTGGCTCCGGCGAGCGGAAGGTGTTGACGATGATGCCCTGGGACCGGAACAGGTTGGTGCTCATGTTTAGAAATGCCTTGTGGGGCACGCTATCACGATCCATAAGCCGCTAAATGGCGTGCGTCGCTCGGAACGACGGAATTCCCGGAGCGTGCACGAGTTCTTGGCCCATTTCCCCGAGAGCACTTTTACGGTACCCTGGTACTCCCATGGCATAGACTGGAGTACCAAACGAATCCGGCGGTCCATGACGAGGGGTAACTTAGTCATTTTCCAAAGGTTACGTTGGGCCTTTTTTGTGTCATCTCATCCTGATAGAGGCCAATAATTTCGGATCTCACGGCCCTGACCGTTTAGTTTCCAAACAAATATCTCGATCCTGCATCCCAACCGAGAGTCTCGGAGGCGCCACCGATCCCAGCCAGATCCAAATTTCTCTTCACTCCATGGGAATTTGTACCTACTCTGAAGATGATGGATCCGATCGTGGGTGCTAGGGGTGTCGTTCGTGGAGGTCGAGGCATAAAGAAATGGAGAAAGACGGAGCAGATCGTGGGGGCGAGCGAGGTCGACGGACCTGATTGTGGAGGGACGAGCATGGTGGCGGCGGCGGTGTTCGTGGACGTAAACGAGGGCTGCATGTCATCCGTACGAACCAGAGAAAATACTAAAATACCCAGAAATAACAAATGATTGTTGCGATTACTATTTTGCCCTTTGACCAAGGTACTCCGTTACTTTTCACCTTGGTACTCCGTGGAACAATAGATGGAGTACAACATCATATTGACCATCGGATTGACAAAAATAGACTGTCTGTGTTAGTTTAAGGGTACGGTAAAAGAGCTCTCCATTGCGTCACACACTCACCAGGACGATCTATTAGCATATTATAGTGAGCACTACTACGAATAAAGTGAGAGTCTAGGTTCACTCTGTGTTTGTCTGCTGAGAAGGTTCGGTGGCAGATTGGAGTTCAGTCTCATGGGAAGGATCGACACAAGTCCAAACACAATCACCACCTGAGCATCAGCCGTTGCGTTGCCTTGCGCCCCTATAAAACTCTCTTGTTCTTCTTCATCATCTCCATCTCAAATCATCCTGGTCTCTCTCTCTTCCTCGCTGTCTCACTCACACACACACACACATATTCCAAACGTCCAAAATCCACACCACCGATCAGGAGCGAAAGATATCGTTGCCAACATGGTCGGCGCCGGAACCAACACCACCATGGAAGCCCGGAAGCTGCGGGTGGTGCTCTACCCGTCGCCGGGCATGGGGCATCTGGTCTCCATGATCGAGCTCGGCAAGCACTTAGCCGCCCGTGCACTGACCGTCACGGTCGCCCTCATCGATTCCCCGCATGACACCAGCGCCACGGGTCCCTTCCTCGCCGGCGTCTCCGCGGCCAACCCCTCCATCTCTTTCCACCGTCTGCCACAGGTCGAGCTCCTCTGGTCTGAGCCGCCCGTGATGCTGACCTTCGAGGTCGTTCGCCTCTCCAACACGCACCTCCATGACTTTCTCGCCGGCGACTCCCCAGCCGTCATCGTGCTGGACTTCTTCTGCAGTGCCGCTATCGGCGTGGCCGAGGAGCTCGGCATCCCCGCGTACTTCTTCTGCGCCTCTGGGGCCCAGATCCTGGCTTTCTTCTTGCACCTCCCGGTTCTGCACGGTAAAAGCACCAGGAGCTTCGGGGAAGAGGGCGATCGTCACGACGTCATCGATGACAGTATGCGCAAAGAAAAAATAAACGTCATCGATGACAAATGGAATCAGACTTGTCGCCTCAGCTAACGTTGTTGAGGGGCAAAGCACCTAGGGGCTCTGCAAGAATGGATATAAGCAAATCTCTGATGATCTGCTAAAGCTTAACTCTTTTTTTCTGTTGCAAGGTCGGGCGATGGCGTCGTTTCCGCATCGCTTCCATCCATAGGGCGTCGTCTTGAAGACTTGTTCCCCTTCACGCTTTCCCTGGGCTCGACGTGCACGTCATTACAACTGGCTGGTGCCCAACCCGGTGATGCGAGTTGTTGGCGTTACGACTTGTGTGGCGACGACGGTGGTGGCGTGCGAAGCTGGGCCGCGGCTGGTCCTCCTCATGTCGGCGGTCTGATGTGCCAATGGGTGCGCCTTTGTCTGTTTCTCGCTGTGACAGAGAAGTCGGAGCTGCGCGTGGCGGGGCCCCTGCGGCAACGATGACTCCATGAGGCGGTTTCAGCGGACGGTGCTCTCCGGAGGTGCCTATCGGTGCAAGGCTTGCAACTTTCTCATGCAAAGCGCATCAGCAAAATCAGACTGCCAGTCCTCGACGTCTCGGCAGATTGTTTGGCTGTGGCCAGCGAGGTCCCCGGGTGTTGCTCGTTCGGAGGGGTCTTGATGGGTCGTCGGTGGCAAAGTCGGAGTCGCCTGCTCGGGGAGAGGTGATGACGATGACATTCAGGCAACCTTGACGGTGTGTGTGGTCTTGTGGGTGCCAGGCCGGGCGGAATGCCCTATTCTTTGGGCGTGTTGTAATGGTTTTCGTCCGGGTTTTCGTTCATTAATCGGGCAATTCTCTTCTTCTTAATCAATGAAAATGGCAAATCTTTTGCCTCGTTTAAAAAACGCTTTTATATTTCTTTATGGATGGAGTACTTTGTATATATTTTTATCATATAGAACCATAGTTCTTAAAAAAAACGTTGTTGAGGGAACCAGCTCTTCAGCATAAAAAATAATTGTTAATTCGCCACATCGCATATGCGTTAAGCAATCTTAAACAAAAAAATAAATAAAAATACAATTGTTGATCTAGAACGACAATGTTTGCACTGAGCGTGTGCTTCTGTATTCCCTTAAAAAAAGTACGGCAACCCTTTAAGTCGACGTAAAAGAAGCAGGCAGAGTAATGGTTGATGGTTGGCTTACGTCTATCTCATCGAGAGGAATGGTTGACATACGTCATATCTCAAACCTTTCTTCTACTACAAAGGACCTATTTTTGACTACCTAAAGATAATCAATGGATGCTTGATCTAAATAGTCAATTACACCGATGGTGCTACAACTTGACGTAGATGATATCACTTTGGTGCTAGAAGTTACGGTGTATATCAAAATGGTGCAAAAACTTGGCTTGGATGTGCAAATACAGTGCTTATCCCGTTTTGTATACAGGCCAAGCGCATGGGGTCCGCTGTCAGCCAGTGAAGCATGAAGAAAAACTGCTCAGAATTTACCGTTTTGTATATAGACTAGGAGCATGGGGTCCGCTTTCAGACAGTGAAGCATGAAGAAAAACCCCTTGGAATTTGCTTTTTCGACAAAAAAGACGTAGATGATATCACTTTGGTGCTAGAAGTTGTGGTGTATATTAAAATGGTGCAAAAACTTGGCTTGGATGTGCAAATACAGTGCTTATCCCGTTTTGTATACAGGCCAAGCGCATGGGGTCCGCTGTCAGCCAGTGAAGCATGAAGAAAAACCGCTCAGAATTTACCGTTTTGTATACAGACTAGGAGCATGGGGTCCGCTTTCAGACAGTGAAGCATGAAGAAAAACCCCTTGGAATTTGCTTTTTCGACAAAAAAGACCCCTATGGACGTGGCATTTTTCTTCTCTATGCCCAATGGGTCTCGCCTGTCATTATTTACAGAAAAACATTCCGTGCAGGTTTCGAACCAGCGACCATGGGCTACCAAAAAAACAAGCTAACTACTGCACCCTACACGTTGATATGTTCAGTACTGATAACAACCATACAAATATTAGCAAGGACGCATGTGGAGCTTCAATGGGCTGCATATATTGCGGCCCATTTTCGTCAAGCTATTTTTATAAGATATTGTAAAAACATAAGTAATAAATTATGTTACAATATTTATGTGTTTCAATATTATTTAAATATAAAATCATTGAAACATATAAACATATTATATATATAATATTTAGTTAATATGGACATTTAAATGTATATTAGATACAATGTTTAATGAATAAAAAAATAAATTCACACACAGATATTTAAATTTTAAAATGATGAATACAAACATTTACTTAATATCTATAAATATTCACATTTGTATATTTTTTACTCATGACTTATATTCAAAAGTATTATATATTTTGCATATTATACATGGTTGAATATTCATTAATAGTTAAAACATTGAAATTTAGAATATTTTTAATTATACAAAAATTAAACTATGCAAATATGCTTATAATTATTGAAATGTTCATATAATTAAAATAAATAGTTTAGATGTAATTTTAAAAAACTGTATCATTTTAAATTATATACTCATTTTTTAAAATTCATAATTATTATTTTAAATATGCGAATGTATTTTGAAATTATATGTGAACAAGTTTATTTAATATACATTTTAAATGTCTGGATTAACTAAATATTTTATATAATATGTGGGTGTATATTTAAATGTTTTTATTTACTAATCATGACTTTTTGTGTAAAATGTATAGCACACAAATATTTAAACATAATTTTTATTACTTATGTTTTATAAATATCTTTAAAAAGAAGCTGGCGCAATATCTGCTACCCATTTAAAACTTCAGATGTGTCCCTGTTTAATACTACATTTATACCAATATAAAGACCCAAAGGGCAGAATCAACTAATCTCGGCCATCAAATCATGCCAAGCCAACGACCTGGACTGCTTCAATGTCGAACACTTAACACGTTTAGTGTGCAGTTAATTTTATGTCAAATATAGTGCTAATTACGTAATAACACGCAAATAATATTCTACTTAATATCCGCATGCACTTAATATACTTTTCAAATTAACGTGCATTGCACGTATGCATTGACTAGTATAGTATAGTTATCCATTCAGGACGTCATAAATTCAACAACTTACTGGTTTGACAGATTTTCTTTGTAGCCTTGGTTGCGCGTTCGAATCCTGGTCTACCTTTTTTCCTGTTAATTTTGACAGGCAGGACCCACTGGTAAGAGATGAAGAATGAAAAAAATAAGGCCACATGCCCCCTCTCCCTGGTCCAGTGGCTGACAACGGGACTCATGAGCCTAGTCAACGCAGATTCTGTATACTAATGTGATAAGCATTGTATTTGCACGCCCATGTCAAGTTTTTGCACCACTTTAATGTACACCACAACAGGACCCACTCATCTAAATCTTTTTCCGTAATAATAAAACATGGATTGACTCCGTGGGTTCACCGTCACAATACGCTTCTTCCTGTGATTTTACGCTTTCAATTTGACTTTAAAACATATTCGAGGTGGTACTAAATTTCTAATGGTCCAAAAATCTATTTACGAACTTACACTTGGTCGCTGCATTGGGCCTCGGCGCGCCTGGGCCTCAGCCCATCAGACCCGTCCGATTTGAGGAGGCAAAAAATAGGAGCTGGCGTGGTGGATCGAACTCCCGACATGACGTACTAACACAAAGCCCAAGTCCGTCTGAGTTACATCATTGGTGTTAATAGAAAAGACTATTTGTTAACTTATTAAATAGTCCCTCCTCGCTTGCTTATACTGCATCAGAACAACTTATATACGTTTATAGTTTGATGTCAATTAGTCTCCTGAAGAATCAACGGACAGAAAGAAAAGTCATAAAAGAGGGAATCAATTTCGATATGGTCCAGGAAGGAAAGAAATAAAGAGGGCATAAATTCTCTTCTACGAGGAAAAAGGAAGGAAGGATATGGAAATATAATATGGGCCAATGGAAGAGACATGGAAACAAAAATCTTACTACGGTTTTTGCTCCCAGTCAATAAGTCAATATCTCAAGGACCAATGAGGCGAGAAACGGACAGTGGGCTATACATGAATTGCGTCCCGGGTCGGGCCAGTCGCGTGGCCATGGCGCCACTGTAGCTCCGGCGACGCAAGGCAGGCAACGGGGGGCGGCGGATCGGTGGTGCCCCAGTTGCATCAATGACATGTTTTACTATATACGCCAAATCAAGGAGGAGGGCCTCACGATTTTATGGTGCTCGACAAAGCATGTGCACAAGTCGGCCACGCTAGACCCGCCGGCACGGTGGCACCCTTCACCATCGCACGAGGAAGAGGACCCATTGTTCAGTGTTTACTCTATAGCGACGCACGAGCGTTATGCCATAGTATGATCACAAGCACATCACTTTAGATTGATCATGTTAGTCGTGAATAGATGGACAATATAAGCATCATTGGCGATGGTGACACGGAGGAGAAATCATAACATAATAGAATAAGTTGCTAAGCGCATATGAGGATTTGTTTCTCCCGTCAATATATTCTTCCACTCTATATGTTACCAGTGTCGTTGGTGTGAGATACAGAGGAGGGAGGGAGGGATGGAGAGTTGAAAGAGTACGACGACGGTGCATCTTGCTTGAACTGGGTGAAGGAGGGGCCACGTCTTGTTCGCTCCACACGTCGGCTATGGAGAGAGAGGAAGAGAGAAGCATGTGATCATGCCTAGGATGACCATGTCCTTAGTCCTTCCATACCCGACCTTCATGTGGCTACTCCCCTCTGTCGTACCATCTCTCCCCCGGCTTTGCATGCCCCAATACTGGTCCTCCTTGAGGCTGTGATGTTGGTGTCAAGGGAAGCATGGCTGCGTTGATGCAGTCGGTTTGCTCCTACTGTTGACGACAATGTTAACAAAAGAGCATCAATCATTGTAAACTCTTTATGTGTTCTAACCGGCCATCTTATTTTTGAAGTGGGCAAGTATAAAATATGAATTCATATTAAGACAATGAATAATTTAACGGACTGAGAGATATAGCTCAATATTTCACCACGACAGATAAACTCCTCAATATCATGTGAACTTTGAAATTTACTTTATACCCGTTGCAACGCACGGGCTCTTTTGCTAGTAATATCAGTATAGGTAGTTTGGCGCCAATGAAGTGCTGCCACATGTAAAGGTTTGGAACCATACGCATATGTTATATGTTTGAACATGCATGTTATAGAATCATCTCTCTTGCTTTTTCTCAAACACGATTTTATTTCAATCATTCATATATTTTAAACTATACGAGGATAGCGTTTTGGAGGCCGAGCTCCATAGAGCCCTTTATTTTTGAAAACTTCAAATTCAAACTTTTATGTTTCAAAAAATTCTGAAAAAAATATGCGTGAATGTAAGGATGCGACCCACATGTGTGTAAAAAATTCATGATGAAATACCTTGAGTTGCGACCTATACAAAAAAGACAAATTCATGGCCTGGGAAAATGAATAGTATCATGTGTTAAACAACCCCAGATTTGTTTTTTTTTTTGCACAACCCTCATTTCAACGTATTTTGCCCTGAAAATTTACACACATGTAAAAATCATTTCAACGTATTTTGCCCTGAAAATTTCAACAGCCTTCATGTATATTTATGTTTTTTTCAGAATTTTTTGAAACGTAAAAATATGAATTTTGAATTTGGAGGCCTCATTGGAGCTCGGTCCCCAAAAGGGATTTCCAAAACTATACTTTCTTTTCTATTTTATTTTTATATATTTGAACTCCTGGCACCAAGACCTTGAGGACAAAACCAATCTTGGATACATTTCAAACACGTTTAAATTTCAACGTTTCAATCCACTTATTTCACTCAATCCTATGAAATATAGGTGATTGAAGTTTGATATTTGTGAAGCTGCTTATGTCAATGATTTTTCCCGCGAAGTTGCTTATTCCATTCTTTTAAATATTAGTTATATTTCACAAACATCAGTTTCTCAAAATGAGTGACATTAGTTTTTGAAATGAGTGAAATCGGTACAGAATGAGTGAAACCATTTTTCTTAAATGAGTGAAATTTGTTTTTTGAAATGAATGAAATCATTTTTTTCTAAAGGAGTCAAATCAGTTTTCATATATATGAAGCAGATTTTAATGTGAAATAGGAGTATGTGAAACTTGTTATTTAAAAAACGTGGAACTGATTATCTATTAAATCAGTTTTCTGAAAAAAAAAAATATTGAGTGAAATCATACTTTTGAAATATGATATTTGTGAATCTGCTCTAGTGTCTGAAACTGACATTCGTGAAATATATCACTAATATCATATTCCAATATCAAGTATAATTCATAAATATTAACTTTACATACTGAAATACATCTATATTTCCAATCATAAGAACATTCAACACATAACAAATATAACTCCACTTTATATACAGACATGTGTATTGTAGTATCTAGCAGCCCAATTACCCAGGACACTCGATTAATTAATTAACAGCGATATACCATATGGTAATGCTAGAACTATCATAAGTCTGGAGTTAGTAACCAAACCATCTCACCTGAATGAACATTTGAACCATTCGAGGTATCTGGCATCTCCAGGTGTCACGGTCTACATGCCTTTGAGAGCAGCCAAGTACTCGAGTTTGCGTAGGCTAGGGCTGACCAATTCAAGTTCGAGTAGCATTACAATGGCCAGAAATGTATTTTATGATTTTATCAACCAGACCATCTGTTCTTGATTGACTCAAAAGGATGCTAAGGGATGAACTTCTGTGGTTGTGCATGCTGATGGGATGAAGTTACCAATAGGCTCAAGCTACAAGCATACGCTCTTCGATTCTACCTCTGAGCTGATCCACTGCACTTTCCATACTTAGCTTCAGATCTTGAATGCTGTGGAGCTACTATGAAATGCTACTTCTTGTTACATTTTACACCTTTTTACACTATGCTTAGTATATTCAGAGCAATGTCGTCAAGAAGCTCAGTCCAAGGATCCATCGTCACTCTCCAAATTACTTTGCAAGGGTTTGAGTGCTGCCAGAAGAACAGCAACTTTGTTTGCCAGGAACCCTGCGGCGCCAACAAAGAGCTCAGTCGAAGTTAGCTCGAAGCTGTCACCACCAGCACCGTACTTCAGTGCAACAGCCCCAGCAACCTTACAATCGACAATATCAACCATGGCCTTCTTACGCCGCTGAAATTCGCAGTGGGCTCTGAACTGCTCGCTTCTGAAGGAGAATTAATTGCCGGCAACCCATCCACTGATCTTTCGGGCAGCAATAGATACAGGAACCCTCCAATCCCGCCGAGGAGGAACGAGTAGGTTGGTCCATCATTCGAAGCCAGAGTGAAGGCAGAGAAACCTGTTATAACGATAGATATGTCGTAAAGCAGCAAAGATTGCTTGAGATCAGCGCACTCCCTCAGTCCATCTTCCTTTCAGTTCCTTAATGCTTGAGGCTGTCCTAGCTGAGGATAACTGCCCCTCTTGAAGATCAGAAATGCTAATTCCTGACAGGTCAGTCACAGCAATTGGCCTTGCTTCCACTACTGAAGCTCCATCCTCACCAAGCAACGCACCGAGCTTGTCGAACGTGTACTGTAAACCACTGAACTTGAGCTCAAGTGTTCCCTCAAGATCTTCAGGTGTATTCCGTGCTCCATGGATCACTTTCAAATTTAAACCATCTAATCTCCATGAACCTGATCTTCAACGGTAATAACATTTTCATCAGGTGTTTGGGGGGGGGGGGGGGGGGGGGGGGGAGTACATTAGAATAGTATAAGCACAGGCACGTATTGGCCCAGAACAAACAACTAGGTGGATAGTGTCGGGGATATACCCCGCGGTATGACCCGGCCGGACTTGACGCTTCATCGTAACCCGGCGGAAGATTGGCAACTCATGAGCCTGGCGACTTAATGATGGCCCCGACGGCGGGTCAGACGGGTGACAAGGGCCCAAGGCCCAGTAGGCCGGGACGTGTTATTATGGGCCGGCTTAAGACGGAAGGCATGAGGAATATTTCCTTTACGAGGAAGCAAGACCCGTACTTGTATCCGACTTGTAATAAAGAATAAGTTAGTTCTAATTCTACTAGGACTCTACATGTAAAGCCGCCTCTCCAACTTATATAAGGAGGGGCAGGGCACCCCAAAGAGGAACAAGGAACAAGAAACAATCTATAGGGCTAGACACAAAGAGCCGGCTTACCGGCGACTCTCTCGTGAGCATAATGAGACCTAGCCACAAACAGCATGTAGGGCTATTACCCGATGATGTTTCTCGGGGCCCGAAGCTGTCTAAATCCTTGTCTTGTGTTGCGTCTCTCGATTCCGCCTAACCCCTCTCAAGCTACCACATAGATGCGCTGGCCTCGCGACTAAGTCCTGACACTAAGGACATCTGTCGTGACTATTCCACGACAGTTGGCGCCCATCGTGGGACTTGCGCACGGTGATGTTGAGTTCTTGAAGGGATCTCTTCAGGGATCGAGAAGCTCGTGATGTGCTAGATGAAAAAAGAGCCTGCACAGAAGGATACATCTCGTCTTCGTGGCAGGCAGTCGGAGCAACATACGAGATTGAGATTAAAGAAATTAGGGTTTTGCGTTCTATACGCCGCTGGCGCGAGAGGATCTGTCCAAACCGAGGGAAGATTGATTTCGCCGAGTGCTGCAAGCTGTCAAGTCACAGCTTCCATTAAAACGGTCAAAAGATTTCCGCTGTGTGATCCGCCGAGTTCCATAAATTGCTACGGCTGGATTACAGGTTCAAGTCCCAAGGCTGTATAGTGCTACCAGTCCACGTGGATACATAGATAAATCAAGTGGGGATCAAAACCAGTACCAGTACTTCACCATGATCACGTGAAGCCATCTACTACAAGTCAAAAGTCTTTGTGTTCAGCTGTTATGTTCACGCTCAGGCTATCCAAAAAAAAAGAGAAGGGTAGCTGCATCAGGAACGCCGTGTACTTGATCCAGCAGAGATTTACGTGAGCTAGTACTACTCAAGGAAAAAAAAGGAAAGCAAGATCCGGTCTCCGCCTCGGACTCGCCACGACGCGGGCTCCGCTGCTGCAGCTGCGCCACAGGCCACCTTGCCCTGGCCACGCCACCTTCTCCACCAGCAGCCGGCTCGCAGCGCCTCTCCACCCTCTGCCGATTTGCCGCTCCGCCTCGCCTGGGACCTTCCCGAGCTGCTGCGCCGGAGCTGCCCCGCTCCTCTGACCGGCCTACGGTTTCCTCCTCCGCCTGCGGACCTTGCCCGATCCGGAAAAGGAGGATGAACCCGCCTCGGTTGTCTCTGCTTCTGCCGTGGTGAGCTGCCTCGCCTGCATCTGTTGAGCCGCCGCCAGAGATGCCGGCCTGCGCCTCCGGCTTATGTCCGTTGGGCCGCCGCCCGTGAGCCGCCGACTTCGTCCTCCTTGGAACTGCTGGCCCCGAGCCGCCGCTTCCACCGGCCTCTGACAAACCGCCGCCCACTCGCCGGACTCTGCCTCCGCCTTGAATTCCGGGTTGGCCCTGCTGAGTCACCTCCTTTGCTGAGTTGAGCCGCCCGCTGGGTCTCACTGCCGCGAGCCGGCCTCGCCGGCCGCCGTCGTCCGCCTTCAAGACCTCCGTCTCCGCCCGCCTCAGCAGTAGCGGGGCTGAACCGCCGCCCACCGCGACCCCGCCTGCTGGCCTCCCCATCACCACCGGGCCGGCGCGTGTCTCAGCACTACCCGCTCGCGCGCACGCCCGCTTCGCTAGCACCGCCGCCGGAGGACCGCCCTCTAGCGCTCACTGCTGAGGCTACTAGTCACCGCAACCGCCGCGGCACCGCCTGGTTGCTTCCACCACCATGGCTCGCTGGGTCCGCCCGCACCCTCATCCATGGCGGGCTCAAGGCAGATGACGCAGGAGCGGTCAATGATTAAAGCTGCTGCTACTATTTCCTCCATATGAAGACCTGAGCTAATGTAAAATACTAGCAAGGCTAGCACCAATTGAAGAACGGGGCAAGTATGCACTGCAAGGCGTTTGCACCCGGAGCAGAGATAAAAGAAAAGGGAGGTTCTAATGACTTGCCGAACAAAAAACAATCAGGTGCTATTTTTCTAAAACTATTACTTGGTATAATTAAATATCATCAAAAGATTTTTTTGAGGTATGCTATTGTATACACAGGTCGATTAACTCATGGCCACGTTATGAACCGGCCTCGTGCGTCGGAGGCGATGTATGCATCTGCACCGCCCGTGTCGGGTGTTTAAGGACCGGAAGAATAACCCGGAGGGTTTCTGCTTGGATCGTCGGGACCATATTGAGTCGCCGACCTGCCTAAACCGTCTCTGTCGCGATGAACGGATCATCCGTTGTCCGAACAAAAAACATCAGGTGATATCCGTCCGGTTTGTTTTCATAGAACATATTAATTTTTGTGTGAACAATTACTTTGGCGTGTGATATTTTTTGATACAGGACAATTGTTCACTACATCAACACAACGTGGTTGACTTGCCCATCCACGCGGCTTACCGCGCCGGCGATCGATTCGCCCGTCCGGACCGGCTTACAACACCACGGCTGGCTCATCTGTCTGTGTCGCCTCTGATGCAACGGTCGTCTTTACCATCCGTCTCTCGCGGGTTGGTCTATATAAACACACTGGGCCGCACCTGTATGCATGAGCTGTTTATTGAATATGAGCGAGTCACTGCTTGGGAAGCTCGGTTTTCCTCCAACAAATTGGAAGGGAATTATCATGTATTATCAGCCGCCGTCTGCACTGGATGGTTCAACGGGCAGGCGCACAAGTCGCCGCCACTACAGTTTGGTTAACTTCAAAACATCCAGTTGGAAGGAACCATTGGCCGAGTTGCTGACACGGCTCATCCGGGATCATTTATAACCCGCCGCAGTCACTTCAACCTTCTGTGGATTCACATCGCGCTATCAACACCAATGATATACACCTTATACTATGGTCAATATGGAGAATCTCAAAGCCAACTCCTCGAGTTGTCTTGAGACTCGGGGGCTACAATGATATGACTCGGCAGCATTGGTCGGTTTCAATGCATTCAAGAACTCCGGGTCATTGGAGGGAAAACTAACCCGGTCCCGGAGGCTACCGCCATATTAGTGAAAAGTTTAAAGGCCGTCAGAAAATTTCCGGCTTAAAAAGAAGGATTCCGGTTTAAATCCGGCTCAAGAGACTTGACATCTCCCACAAAGCACTGAAGCTCTTAAATATCCGGTTCAAGGGAAATTTATCCGCCACAAAGTTTTGAAGCTCTCAAATCCGGTTCAAGGTAAATTTGTTTATCACAAAGCTTTGAAACTCTCAATATCCGGTTTTTCCGGTTTAAAAAGAATTTATCTCTCGCAAAAGTTCGAGTTTTCAGGAAAAATTAAAGGGACCAAAAAGAGTCTGTTACAAAGCACAACCCAAACATAGGTACCCTGCTTTAATGACCATTGGGAGCTGATCGTATTCGAATTTAGCTTAACCCTTTTGGTGTGACCCTGATCGTATTCGAATCAGAGTCGTTAAATATTCTCATGATCACTAGGGGGCTTCCTGTTCAAACATAGGTCGTATTCGAACCAAAGAGAACATAGCTGTCGGTACCCTCTTGATCGGCACACTGCCGAGCTCACTAGGGGGCTTCTTGATCGTATTCGAATCATAGCTCAACCCCTTTTGGGAACCGACGTGGATCGTATTCGAATCAGCGTCGTTAAACAACTCTCAAGGTCATTTGGGGGCTTCCTGTTCAAACATAGGTCGTATTCGAACCAAAGAGAACATAGCTGTCGGTACCCTTTGATCGGCAACGCCAAAGCCACTGGGGGCTATATGATCGTATTCGAATCTTAGCTTAACCCCTTTGGGACGGTTTTATGATCGTATTCGAATCAGAAGCCTCAAATTTTTGAAGTATCTTTTTGCAAACAATTTTTGGATTTTATTTGAAGCTCTTTTGATCATATCTAAAGTGTATATGAGTGGTTGCTATTTAACCCGGTTTGACTTTGGATGATAAGTCGCCATCATATGACAATCATAAACATTTGGAAGTCTTGATTTCTAAAGATTGGGTTATCACCCTTACTGCACAGGTCACATAAACCGGCAGTGAAAATTCAATATCACAGGTATAATATTATTATTATAGTTATGTTTCAAAGTTATGATTCATAACAGGCTTATCTGTGACTCCTTGTTACACATCAATGGTTATATGTGAGATATTATGACCCGCCCTGCGGTAAACCGCCAAGGGATCTTGTGATCTAATTATGTGCAGGATAAGACTACATTTGGGTGGTTACCGCCCTGGTTTTTGACGTTAAGTCGCCAGGGCATATGTTGTTTAAACTCTGCAGGATTTACAGAGCTATGACTTACATAAATGATTAAATTCAAGCCCATCATCAAAGATTGAAATTGGTGTCTCAAAAGGGTTATCAATTCTTGATTTTCTCAAAGGCTATAAGCCGCCGGGTTGTACAAATTTCGGCTTACAATAGAGGCGTATTAAATCGCCATCGGCCAAGAGCCGCCGGGTATTTAAACTCCGGATTGACTTATCAGCAGATGAGGTATTCAAAGTCGCTTTGGCGCAATGGCTATTATTTTATCAATGGATATGATTTATTCTACAATGGAAAGAATAGTCCCGAGTCGCTGCAGGCTTACGACCCGGCACTTGGGGGCTACATTATTTAAATTGAGATCACATCAAAATATGCAAGTCCCATGTCACTGCCAGCATGCACCATGGCACTTGGGGGCTAATGTAAAGACATTTTTTGCTCAACTTATTGAAGACCCGACTCATCACATTGTAATGAGCCGGCCCTTGGGGGCTACCAATTGCTCCTGTCAAAAATTCAAGGTACACAAGCCTTAATCCATTATATTGAAAGATCCACTACTCAGTTGGTAGAGTACAAAGCTCTTAACCTTGTGGACGTGGGTTCAAGCCCCATGGTGGAGATTACATCATATGATGTTATTATCAATGAATCATATACAAAGTCCGAGCTCAGTAATATCTTACTAAGCCGGCCCTTGGGGGCTACACGTTGCTGCTCAAGTTTACATGGTTATATCTACAAAGTCCCTGCTCATTATTGCATAATGACCTGGCCCTTGGGGGCTACACTGGTTGAAGTTTTATGAGCATAAGGCAATTACAAGTCCCAGGTTGCTGTAAGCATGACAACCCGGCACTTGGGGGCTACAGGTGATATGCATATAAGGGAGAAAAATCTTCAAATTCTCGTTTGGAGTAGACCAGATTAACCCGGTGTCTGCAACAATCAAGACCCAGCATCATTTATTTATAACCCGGCAATTTTGGCAATCATAAATTGGCAAGATCTACATCTTTAAGCCGGCTGAATATCAGTTGAATATTTCAAGACCAATATTTTTGTCAAGTCAGAGCATTGAAGGCCGACTCAAATGGATTATTTCTTATAATATTTCTCTACAAGAGCCAATGTCAGCAAATTGGTTATGAAGCTGGCCTATTGACCCAGATTTTTTAGAAGAAGTGCCTGGATTTTTTGCATTGGCAAGGTTTGGACATATCTGTTAAAAGAGATTTGCTATAAGATCTTGAGTATGCATCCAGGAGGAAATGACAAGGACTTAAAGATGATCAGGTGCCGGTTCAGGAAAATATTTAACCCGGAGCACAACCTATCAAGTTTGTTCTTGTGTTTATTTTACAGGATCAGTTTAACATGGATAAATCCAAATTAAACTGGGGGCTAATGTCGGGGATATACCCCGCGGTATGACCCGGCCGGGAGTATGACCCGGCCGGACTTGACGCTTCATCGTAACCCGCCGGAAGATTGGCAACTCATGAGCCTGGTGACTTAATGATGGCCCCGACGGCGGGTCAGACGGATGACAAGGGCCCAAGGCCCAGTAGGCCGGGACGTGTTATTATGGGCCGGCTTAAGACGGAAGGCATGAGGAATATTTCCTTCACGAGGAAGCAAGACCTGTACTTGTATCCGACTTGTAATAGAGAATAAGTTAGTTCTAATCCTACTAGGACTCTACATGTAAAGCCGCCTCTCCAACTTATATAAGGAGGGGCAGGGCACCCCAAAGAGGAACAAGGAACAAGAAACAATCTATAGGGCTAGACACAAAGAGCCGGCTTACCGGCGACTCTCTCATGAGCATAATGAGACCTAGCCACAAACAGCATGTAGGGCTATTACCCGATGATGTTTCTCGGGGCCCGAAGCTGTCTAAATCCTTGTCTTGTGTTGCGTCTCTCGATTCCGCCTAACCCCTCTCAAGCTACCACATAGATGCGCTGGCCTCGCGACTAAGTCCTGACACTAAGGACATCTGCCGTGACTATTCCACGACAGATAGTGTACCTAGTTCAAGGCCGATCTAGATTTCTTTGATTGTCTGCAATTTGGGACCTTTAAAGGTGATGATATCAACTGAACCACTTTGAAAAAGGAAGGAATTGTAAGGGCTTGGTGCCATGTGCAGGTTGGTCCCCATAGATTGCTGGTACTCTTTGTAACAAGGAGGCATCATCAACATCGATTAAGCAGATTAAGGTCGCAGCATTCTTATCTAGCAGCTCTAGCATGTAAAAGGAATCAGATTCTTCCAATTTGAGTTTTGATAGTGTAGAGAGAATATGCGGTGCAAATCAATTGTATTCCAAGGACTAGGTCACAATATATACAAGAGATGTCTTGCGTGACAAGAAAACTAACCCTACCATATCTCTAGGAGTCAACTTTACAAGGCTAGAGAAGATAGGATTAGAAGTACAAATACGTCACGTTCAACACCCCCCCCCCCCCCCGCAGTCGAAGCGTCGGTGTCGGTGATGCAAAGACTGGAACGGAACTCCTGGAATGCAGCAGTTGAGAGCCCTTTGGTCATAATGTCGGCGAATTATTAGGTGGTCGGTACATGAAGAACCCGGAGCTGGCCTAACTGAACCTTCTCGCGAACGAAGTGAACATCAAGTTCAATGTGCTTGGTGCGCTTATGCTGCACCGGGTTGGCCGCGAGGTAGGTGGCCGAAACATTATCACAAAAAACCACCGTAGCTTTCGGGATTGAAACCCAAAGTTCGCCAAGTAGTTGACGTAGCCAACAAGTCTCGGCAACGACGTTGGCGATGGCACGATACTCGGCCTCAGCGCTCGAGCGGGAGACGGTAGGCTGGCGCTTAGAGGACCATGAGACGAGCGAATCACCGAAGAAGACACAATAGCCCGACGTAGAGCGGCGAGTGTCAGGACAACCGGCCCAATCTGCATCAGTGTAGGCATACAGCTCAGTGGAGGCGGAGGCACGAAGACGAAGAGCAAAGGTCGGTGTGCCGCGAATGTACCAGAGAATGCGCTTGACCAGAGACCAGTGAACATCACGAGGCGAGTGCATATGCAAGCAAACTTGTTGCACGGCAAACTAAATGTCCGGTCTGGTGAGCGCGAGGTACTGAAGAGCACCAACAATACTACGGTAGAGAGCGGCGTCAGTGGCAGGCTGTCCAGCAGTGGCAGAGAGCTTTGGCTTGGCCTCGGCAGGAGTAGCAGCAGGTTTGCAATCGGTCATGCCAGCAAGATCCAAGAGATCAAGAGCATACTGTCCTTGATGAAGAAAAAATCCGGAGGAATCACGTCGCACATTAATGCCGAGGAAGAAGTGCAAGGCGCCCAAGTCCTTCAGCCGAAACTCAGACCGAGGCGACCAATGATGTCGCGAAGTAAATCCGCGTGAGAGGCGGTGATGACGATATCATCAACATAGAGAAGAAGCATGGCGACATGATCAGCTCGATGAAGCACAAATAGCGACGTGTCGGAGGTGGTGCTGCGAAAACCAAGAGCGGTGAGAAATGCTGCAATGCGTTGATACCACGCACGAGGCGCCTGTTTCAGACCATAGAGAGACCGTGATAGCAGGCAGACATCATCAGGTCGGGTAGGATCAACAAATCCAGTAGGTTGCTGGCCGAGAACACGCTCCTGGAGATGACCGTATAGAAAAGCGTTGTTGATGTCGAGCTGATGAACAGGCCGGTGACGGGAAGCGGCAAGCTGAAGAACCACACGAATCATAGCGGGTTTAACGACCGGGGAGAAAGTCTCTGAGAAGTCAACACCGGCACGTTGTGCAAAGCCGCGAACAACCCAACGAGCCTTGTACCTATCCAGAGAGCCATCCGGGAAAAGCTTATGCCAAAATACCCACTTGTCGGTGATGATGTTGGCACCGGGTTGACGAGGAACCAATGTCCAGGTCCGGTTGGCGACGAGGGCATCATACTCAGCGCGCATAGCCGCAAGCTAGTGCGGATCACTCAATGCAGAGCGCACCGAGCGCGGTACTGGAGAGATCACCGTGACGCTGAGATTGTGATAGCGTGGGTTCGGTTGATGTATCCCGTCTTTAGCGCGTGTCACCATGGAGTGATGAGGCGGCGGAGGCGGGGCCCGAGCCCGACGTCGAGGCGGAGGCGGGGCCCGAGCCCGACGTCGAGGCGGAGGCGCAACCTCTATTGTGGAAGAGGACGAGGACGAGGCCGCGGGAGAAGCCGCGGGCGACGAGGCCGCGGGCGAGACCGCAGGAAATGGCGAAGGAGCCATAGGCGAGGCCGCGGGTGACAAAGACGAGGCCGCAGGCGGGGCCGCGGGTGGCGGAGACGAGGCCGCGGGCGAGGCCGCGGGTGGCGTAGACGTGTCCGCGGGTGAGACCGCAGAGGACGGTGGCGAGCCGGCGGGAGAGGCCACAGCCAACGTGGGCGCGGGCAAGGCCGCGGCCAACGTGCGTGCGGACGGGAGCATCGGAGAGGCAGCCGGGAACCCGGCCAAGACGCCTCCTGAGGACGCCGCCAGGCCAGTAGAAGCTGGCGTCGAAGCCTCCAGGAGCAAGGCTGGCTCCGCCTGAGCCGACAGAGGAGGCCTCGCCGAGGGAGTCGAAGGGCTCGCCGAAGATGCATGCATGCGTGGTGGAGGGAGCGCAAGGGCTCCTCGAGGGCATCGAGGGGAAGGATCCGAGGATGGCGCCGCTATGGGAGTAACTTGCTGAAAAGGGAAAGCAACCTCATCAAAGTAAACGTGTCGCGAGATGAAGACACGGCGAGAGACCGGATCGTAGCAGCGAAATCCTTTGGTGTTGGGTTGATAGCCAAGAAAGACCAGGCAAGAGACCCCGGCGCGAGTTTATGTGGAGCGGTGGCAGTGATGTTGGGGTAACACAAGCAACCGAAGACGTGGAGATCGTCATAGGAAGGAGGAGACCCGAACAAAAGGTGATGAGGTGTATAGCTCTATCGTGGTTTGCATGGCCGGATGTTGAGAAGAAGAGTGGCGGTGGCGAGAGCATCGGGCCAAAAGCGTGCGGGCATGTGTGCATGGAAGAGCAACGCACGAACACTCTCATTGAGGGTGCGAAGAACACGTTCGGGACGTCAGTTTTGTTGGGATGTATATGGACATGTAAGACGAAAAATGGTGCCATGAGTGGAGAGGAGATGTCTAATGGCGAGGTTATCAAATTCTTTTCCGTTATCCGTTTGAAGGTGCGCAATGGTGCGATGAAAGTGGGTGCGGACATAAGCATAAAATGAGTGGAGGGTGGAGGCGACATCGGATTTACGGCGTAGCGAAAAAGTCCAAGGAAGTGAGAAAAATCATCTAGATCACAAGATAATATGATAAACCCGAGTTGCTAGGCACGGGAGATGTCCAAACATCACAATGAATAACATCAAAGGGAAAAGTAGCTATGGATGTAGATGAAGGAAACGGCAAACGAACGTGTTTTCCGACGCGGCAAGCATGACAAGTATGTGCCGCGGATTTATTACATGAAAAAGGAAATGTGCTCAAAATTTTATGAAGAGCGTCGGCGCCGGGATGACCAAGTCGAGCGTGCCAAAGCGAGAGGTCGGCATGAAGAGCAACCGGACCGCCACTCGTCGTAGGACCGCATGGGTAGAGATCGTCGGGGGAATCACGGCGGTTCAGAACCCTCCGGGAGCGAGCATCCTTGACAGAGAAACCAAGAGCGTCAAACTCAACAGTGACAGGATTTTCACGAGTAAGAGTATGAACGGAGCATAGGTTTTTTATTAAGGATGGCGAAATAAGCACATTATTAAGAGTTAAAGGAGAGGAGGGAACGGGAGTGAGGAAGAATCGTGATGGGTGATGGAAAGGGAGGAACCATCACCAACCATGACGCGAGAGTTGAAGGGGTAGGGGGAGGCGCGGGAGAGGATACCGGGGTTGGAAGCCATGTGAGCAGCAGTGCCGGTGTCCATATACCAATCGCCACCTCCGCTGTAGTTGCTTGGCGAGGGCGCAGCATGAAGAGCGGAGAGGAGGGCGGGATCCCATACACCACCGTGGGTTCCGCCATACGCGCCATAAGCCGGAGGGCCACCATATGCCGCCGGACCACCATATGCTGCGGGTCCGGGGTGGGCGTGGTTAGCAGTGCCTGATGAGAGGCCGGCCGTGGACCGAGGATGCCCGGAGCAGGAGGGCAGGGTCGGGCATGGAATACACATGTACAACACCCGTCCAGGGATTGTACCCCGACAACCATGGTGGAGGAGGAGCGACCGCGGTGTTCGCGGGCGGGCGTTGCACGGTGTTGGAGTTGCGGGCGCGACCCCCATGGCCCTTCTTCTTGCGGCCACCGGAGGGGGCGGGCACGGGAGGCGGGGTCGGAGCAGGAGCACGTGGCGCAGTCGGGGCGGGAGGCGCGCCGGTGCTGGCGGCGAGGCCGACGTGGAGCGCGGCATGGGTCGCATGCCGAGCGGAGTGACGAAGTCGCTTCTCCTCCATGCGAAGGTAAGTGACTGCCATGGCGTACGTCGGTGTGGCGAGGGAGAGGTTGGCGGCGGACTGGCCGAGGTCGGGGTGGAGGCCCCGAAGGAGGTTGGTGAGGAGGACGGAGTCATCGATGTTCATGCCGACGTCGCGTAGCTCATCGGCGAGGACCTTCAGCCGCGTACAGTACTCATTGATCGAAAGATCGTTTTGCTACATAGTGAAGAACTCCCCTTGAAGGAAGACGCGGCGTTGAAGTTGATTGTTGAGGAAGAGGTCACACAACCGCGTCCACATAGCATACGCCGACGGGTCGCGGGAGTTCATCATGTTGAAGAGGCTGCCGGAGATGGTGAGGAAGAGCCACTTGACGATGCAGGCGTCCACAGCCAGCCACTCGTCATCGTCCTTCATGTCGCGAAAGTCGACGCTCCCGTCAACATGCTCGGTGAGACGGTAAGAGCGGAACAGCAGCGCGAAGTACGTGTGACACGCGTTGTACGATGGCGAGTCGAGGTCAAGGTCGAGGACGACAGGTATGTGGTCTTTGATGTGAAGCTCGTTGAGGCGGTCGGAGGTGAACATGGCACCGGCGAAGGAACCGGCGTCGGATGGGTCGGCCTTGGAGCGGGACATGGTGGTGGCTTGGTGACAGAGGGAAGGGGGCGGCGGCGGCTTGTAGAAGGACAGCGACAGCGGCACTAGGGTTTTGGGAGAAGGGGGTAGCGGCGGCTATAGGAAGAAGGAGCAGCGGCGGCGTAGGGTTTTGGGGGTGGAAGGAGGCGGCGGCGGCTACGGGAGAGGTAGCGGCGGCGGCGGCGTAGGGTTGTTGGGGTGGAAGGAGGCGGCGGCGGCCGCTACAGGAGAGGTAGCGGCGGCGGCGGCGTTTAGGGTTTGGAGATGGCTGCAGCGGCGGCTACAGGAGGGTGCGGCGACTGCGGGTTGCGGAAGCGAGAGAGGATCACGGTAAAAGTGATACCATGTAGAGAGAATATGCGGTGCAACTCAATTGTATTCCACGGAGTAGGTCACAATATATACAAGAGATGTCTTGCGTGACAAGAAAACTAACCCTACCATATCTCTAGAAGTCAACTATACAGGGCTAGAGAAGATAGGATTAAAAGTACAAATACGTCACGTTCAACAGATAGTATCTCATCATGGACGCTATTGGGAAATGTTTTTGGTTCCACTGTGGGCAGAAGACGAGATGGCTTTACGGAGGCCCCTGAATCTGGACAATGCAATGAAAGGTAGAATTTCAGTAATTTTATAGTCTGAATGTTAACAAGAATAAGTTTAGGTTGAGCCACAAATTCAAAATTTACATCATAACAGAGGGCATGGCATAACATGTGAACAGTACTGCTACACAACATTTGCTGAAGGCTAGGGCATTAAGAGCATCCGAAGATCTGAGTAAATACAAGAAGAACATTTACTCGAATCATGATTTACATGATTCACTGTGAAATTTCCAAAGAATATGTTGCTTGCAAAGGAACTACTGCCGGGTATGGGGCACCTATTAGTCCGGTGCACTTCTTAACCAGGACGTCTGCCGGGTATGAGGCCGCCGTAGCCACCTGCCACCAATCCATCTTCAGAGCTGTACTGTTGCATGTACGGTGCCAGGTCTCTCTGCCATCGACGCCACCACGACGCCCGACAGCGTCGTCCTCCTGCGCGAGTCCATCCTCCCACAGCGAACTCCGAATCTGGACTGCGCCACGCCGTCAAGATCCGTCACCATCAATGTGTAGGATGAAGCACTGCTCCACCAAGGAAACCATCCTCTGGTCCCTCGATCACGTGTGTACCTCCAAGAATGACGCCCCCAAGGGAGGAACGACACCAGAGCGCCGCCGTCATCCGATCATCCGATCTAGAGTTTCCCCCGAAGGTAGCAGAGAATGGCCTTGAACTTCTCCACGGCGATGCCTTCAAGAAGGGAACGACGCAGATAGCATCGTCACCGTCGGCCTTAGCAAAAGCCGAAGGCAAGTTTTCACCTAGATCAGTTCGAAGGGATCCAACTCTCGTGCACGGGCCGCCGTCACCACCAGCACCACCAGGCAGACCCTGGAGTACCGGCAGATCAGCGAGCCGCCGGCACGCACGGGCTTTGCCCGGCGGCGTCCCTTGACGGCGGCGAGGGAGAAGGAAGGCGAGAAAGGGGAACGGCGGCGGCGAACTAGGGTTCCGCCCGGGCCGCTCGCGGGAGCGGCATGGGGGCACCTCGTGGAAACAAAAATATCTGAACTTCAAAAGACCGGGGCGGGGGAGTCGAGGCTGCCGTACGAGCTCTGATCTGAGCGAGGAAAGTAAGTGAGATTGCACGGGTAGAGTGACGATGCTACGGTGTGGGAGAGGGAGAGAAACGAGGTACCGGTAGTAGAGGAAGATCTGGGGAAGAACAGTACAAGGACGACGGCTTCAGGTACGTCGTGAGGAAGGGAACAAACACGTGCAGCGCAGGGGATGCCGTGCTCTACTTACGACGGGCCAAATGGGCCACGAAAGGTCGCGTCACGGGCCTGTATTGTACTGTATTTCCTAGTGAACTATTGGGCTCGGAAAATGTACTCCATCTTCCTCCATCACCCCACACACGTGTGCAAAGGAAGACTAAAAAAGGGGCATTCCCTAAACGGTGCCCGTTGCACCCGCTACAGGCATAGGCGCAAACGGGCACACACCCCTCCCTCCTTCATGTGTCCTCTTGGGCTCGGCCGATCATCCCTTTTTTCTGTTGTAAAGCACAACAAGGCAAGCGCGTCGGGTGGATATCGAACGGGCTCACACCCCTCCCTCCTTCATGCGTCCTCTTGGGCTCGGCCCATCGTCCCTTTTTTATCTGTTGTAAAGCACAAAAAGGCAAGCGTGTCGGGTGGATATCGAACCCGCAACCTCCTCCTCGTTCGCACCATCCTTACCTCATGTGTTCAAGAACATCTTCACCCTTTTCTTTCTTATGTCTTTTCTTTTTTCTTGTTTATTCAAAATGGTTTTGTTCGGTGTGTTTTCTCTTTTGTTCATTTTGAATGAACTTTTTTTCAAATTGATGAACTTTTTTTCAAATTCGATTACCTTTTTTTAATTGGATGAACTTTTTTCAATTTCGATGAACTTTTTTAAAAATTCGTTGAACTTTTTTTGAATTGGATGAACTTTGTTTCAACTAGACGAACTTTTTTTTAATTCGATGAAATTTTTACAAAATCGATGAATTTTTTCAAATTTGATGAACTTTTTTTCAAAATCGATGAATTTTTCAATTTTGTGAAATATTTTTAAAATTGATATTGTGAATTTTTTTGAAATCGATGAACTTTTTTGAAAATCGATGAACTTTTTGTTCAAAATCAATGAAATTTTTCAAATTTTCTGGACTTTTTTAAAAATCGATGAACTTTTTTAGATTTTGTGAACTTTTTTGAAAATTGATTAAAAAATTTCTAATTCGTGATTCTTACTAAAATCTGGTTTTGAAAATCACATTTTTGTCAAAAGAAATCATGTTTTTCTAAAATGTTTTCAAATAATTAGAAAATCTATGCGGCTACAATGTTTTGTTCTTATGCACAGTCGCGCTACAATGTTCCACAAAAGTGTAGTACTTCGACTTGTTAACCAACCGGTTTTCGGACATAAAGGTCGTGAGTTCGATTCCAAAGCAGCGCCATATTTTTCAGTTTTTTTTCGCACTACAAGTACATTGCACTGCTGCATGTTCATGGGCCTGGCCCATACCAGGAGCCGCGTGGGCGCCAGAAACTCCAACCGACCCCTTAGAGCTCCCAAAAAAACATGCGCAAAGGAAGATTAAAAAAATAAACGTGCGTAAAGGTGAATGTTGGCATGCGCAAATCAATACGATCAAGCAGGATGCAGGGTATTATGTCTTAAAGAGAGCCTAAACCTGAGTAAATTCTGGTGTTATCTGTTACCATCATGCTAAGGCTACCGGCACGGGACCCCTACCCGAGGTCTGCTCGATTTGAATCCATCAACTGTTGTCTTAACCCAGCCAGTGGAAGGAAGCAAGAGAACTTGTAAGGCATGCCTAAAAAGGGCAGAGAAAAAAATGAAGGAAGGATTTTCTCCAGTTTGGATTGAATAGAAATGGGAAAGAACTATCTCACGCGCGACCCTACCAATATCCGCTCCACCCAGCATCGGGAGGCCGACTGAAGGAAATATGCCCTAGAGGCAATAATAAAGTTATTATTTATTTCCTTATATCATGATAAATGTTTATTATTCATGCTAGAATTGTATTAACCGGGAAACATAATACATGTGTGAATACATAGACAAACATAGTGTCACTAGTATGCCTCTACTTGACTAGCTCGTTAATCAAAGATGGTTGAGTTTCCCAAACCATAGACATGAGTTGTCATTTGATTAACGGGATCACATCATTAGGAGAATGATGTGATTGACTTGACCCATTCTGTTAGCTTAGCACATGATCGTTTAGTTTACTGTTATTGCTTTCTTCATGACTTATACATGTTCCTATGACAATGAGATTATGCAACTCCCGATTACCGGAGGAACACTTTGTGTGCTACCAAACGTCACAACGTAACTGGGTGATTATAAAGGTGCTCTACAGGTGTCTCCGATGGTACTTGTTGAGTTGGCATAGATCAAGATTAGGATTTGTCACTCCGATTGTCAGAGAGGTATCTCTGGGCCCTCTCGGTAATGCACATCACAATAAGCCTTGCAAGCAATGTGACTAATGAGTTAGTTGCGGGATGATGCATCACGTAACGAGTAAAGAGACTTGCAAGTAACGAGATTGAGCTAGGTATTGAGATACCGACGATCAAATCTCGGGCAAGTAACATACCGATGACAAAGGGAACAACGTATGTTGTTATGCGGTTTGACCGATAAAGATCTTTGAAGAATATGTGGGAGCCAATATGAGCATCCAGGTTCCGCTATTGGTTATTGGCCGGAGACATGTCTCGGTCATGTCTACATATTTCTCGAACCCGTAGGGTCCGCACGCTTAAAGTTCGGTGACGATCGGTGTTATGAGTTTTTGTGTTTTGATGTACCAAAGGTAGTTCGGAGTCCCAGATATGATCACGGACATAACGAGGAGTCTCGAAATGGTCGAGACATAAAGATCGATATATTGGACGACTATATTCGGACACCGGAAGTGTTCCGGGTGGTTTCGGAGAAAACCGGAGTGCCGGAGGGTTACCGGAACCCCTCCGGGAAAAATAGTGGGCCTTAGTGGAGAGAGATAAGGATGGCCTAGGGCAGGCCGCGCGCCCCTCCCCCTCTGGTCCGAATTGGACTAGGAGAGGGGGGCGGTGCCCCCTTTCCTTCTCCCTCTCCCCCTTCCTTTCCCCCTCCTAGTAGGAGTAGGAAAGAGGGGAGTCCTACTCCTACTAGGAGGAGGACTCCTCCTCCTGGTGCGCCCTACAGGGGCCGGCCGGCCTCCCCCCTTGCTCCTTTATATACGGGGGCAGGGGCACCTCTAGACACACAAGTTGATCTGTTGATCTCTCCCAGCCGTGTGTGATGCCCCCCTCCACCATAATCCACCTCGATCATATCGTAGCGGTGCTTAGGCGAAGCCCTGCGTCGGTAGCATCATAGTCACCGTCATCACGCCGTCGTGCTGACGAAACTCTCCGGCAAAGCTTTGCTGGATCGGAGCTCGCGGGACGTCATCGAGCTGAACGTGTGTTGAACTCGGAGGTGCCGTGCGTTCGGTACTTGGATCGGTCGGATTGTGAAGACGTACGATTATATCAACCGCGTTGTGCTAACGCTTCCGCTTTTGGTCTACGAGGGTACGTGGACACACTCTCCCCTCTCGTTGCTATACATCACCATGATCCTGTGTGTGCGTAGGATTTTTTTTAAATTACTACATTCCCCTACAGTGGCATCCGAGCCTAGTTTATGTGTGGATGTTATATGCACGAGTAGAACACAAGTGAGTTGTGGGCGATACAAGTCATACTGCTTACCAGCATGTCATACTTTGGTTCGGCGGTATTGTTGGATGAAGCGACCCAGACCGACATTACGCGTACGCTTACGCGAGACTGGTTCTACCGACGTGCTTTGCACATAGGTGGCTGGCGGGTGTCAGTTTCTCCAACTTTAGTTGAACCGAGTGTGGCTACGCTCGGTCCTTGAGAAGGTTAAAACAGCACTAACTTGACGAACTATCGTTGTGGTTTTGATGCGTAGGTAAGAACGGTTCTTGCTCAGCCCGTAGCAGCCACGTAAAACTTGCAACAACAAAGTAGAGGACGTCTAACTTGTTTTTGCAGGGCATGTTGTGATGTGATATGGTCAAGACATGATGCTATATTTATTGTATGAGATGATCATGTTTTGTAACAGAGTTATCGGCAACTGGCAGGAGCCATATGGTTGTCGCTTTATTGTATGCAATGCAATCGCCCTGTAATTGCTTTACTTTATCACTAAGCGGTAGCGATAGTCGTAGAAGCAATAGTTGGCGAGACGACAACGATGCTACGATGGTGATCAAGGTGTCGCGCCGGTGACGATGGTGATCATGACGGTGCTTTGGAGATGGAGATCAAAGGCACAAGATGATGATGGCCATATCATATCACTTATATTGATTGCATGTGATGTTTATCCTTTATGCATCTTATTCTGCTTTGTTTGACGGTAGCATTATAAGATGATCTCTCACTAAATTTCAAGGTAAAAGTGTTCTCCCTGAGTATGCACCGTTGCCAAAGTTGGTCGTGCCGAGACACCACGTGATGATCGGGTTTGATAAGCTCAACGTTCATCTACAATGGGTGTAAGAAAGTTTTACACACACAGAATACTTGGGTTAAACTTGACGAGCCTAGCATATGCAGATGTGGCCTCGGAACACTGAGACCGAAAGGTCGAGCGTGAATCATATAGTAGATATGATCAACATAGTGATGTTCACCATTGAAAACTACTCCATTTCATGTGATGATTGGTTATGGTTTAGTTGATATGGATCACGTGATCACTTAAATGATCAGAGGGATGTCTATCTAAGTGGGAGTTCTTAAGTAATATGATTAATTGAACTTAAATTTGTCATGAACTTAGTACCTGATAGTATTTTTGCTTGTCTATGTTGTTCTAGATAGATGGCCCGTGTTGTTGTTCCGTCGAATTTTAATGTGTTCCTTGAGAAAGCAAAGTTGACAGATGATGGTAGCAATTACACGGACTGGGTCCCTAACTTGAGGATTATCATCATTGCTGCACAGAAGAATTACGTCCTGAAAGCACCGCTAGGTGCCAGGCCTGCTGCAGATGCAACTGGCGACGTTAAGAACGTCTGGCAGAGCAAAGCTGATGACTACTCGATAGTTCAGTGTGCCATGCTTTACGTCTTAGAACCGGGGCTTCAACGACGTTTTGAACATCATGGAGCATATGAGATGTTCCAGGAGTTGAAGCTAATATTTCAAGCAAATGCCCGGGTTGAGAGATATGAAGTCTCCAATAAGTTCTACAGCTGCAAAATGGAGGAGAATAGTTCTGTTAGTGAACATATACTCAAAATGTCTGGGTATAACAATCACTTGATTCAACTGGGAGTTAATCTTCCGGATGATAGTGTCATTGACAGAATTCTTCAATCACTGCCACCAAGCTACAAGAGCTTCGTGATGAACTATAATATGCAAGGGATGGATAAGACAATTCCCGAGCTCTTCGCAATGCTAAAAGCTGCGGAGGTAGAAATCAAGAAGGAGCATCAAGTGTTGATGGTCAACAAGACCACCAGTTTCAAGAAAAAGGGTAAAGGGAAGAAGAAGGGGAACTTCAAGAAGAACAGCAAGCAAGTTGCTGCTCAAGAGAAGAAACCCAAGTCTGGACCTAAGCCTGAGACTGAGTGCTTCTACTGCAAACAGACTGGTCACTGGAAGCGGAACTGCCCCAAGTATTTGGCGGATAAGAAGGATGGCAAGGTGAACAAAGGTATATGTGATATACATGTTATTGATGTGTACCTTACTAGAGCTCGCAGTAGCACCTGGGTATTTGATACTGGTTCTGTTGCTAATATTTGCAACTCGAAACAGGGACTACGGATTAAGCGAAGACTGGCTAAGGACGAGGTGACGATGCGCGTGGGAAATGGTTCCAAAGTCGATGTGATCGCCGTCGGCACGCTACCTCTACATCTACCTTCGGGATTAGTTTTAGACCTAAATAATTGTTATTTGGTGCCAGCGTTAAGCATGAACATTATATCTGGATCTTGTTTGATGCGAGACGGTTATTCATTTAAATCTGAGAATAATGGTTGTTCTATTTATATGAGTAATATCTTTTATGGTCATGCACCCTTGAAGAGTGGTCTATTTGTGATGAATCTCGATAGTAGTGATACACATATTCATAATGTTGAAGCCAAAAGATGCAGAGTTGATAATGATAGTGCAACTTATTTGTGGCACTGCCGTTTGGGTCATATTGGTGTAAAGCGCATGAAGAAACTCCATACTGATGGACTTTTGGAATCACTTGATTATGAATCACTTGGTACTTGCGAACCATGCCTCATGGGCAAGATGACTAAAACGCCGTTCTCCGGAACAATGGAGCGAGCAACAGATTTGTTGGAAATCATACATACTGATGTATGTGGTCCGATGAATATTGAGGCTCGCGGCGGGTATCGTTATTTTCTCACCTTCACAGATGATTTAAGCAGATATGGGTATATCTACTTAATGAAACATAAGTCTGAAACATTTGAAAAGTTCAAAGAATTTCAGAGTGAAGTGGAAAATCATCGTAACAAGAAAATAAAATTTCTACGATCTGATCGTGGAGGAGAATATTTGAGTTACGAGTTTGGTCTACATTTGAAACAATGCGGAATAGTTTCGCAACTCACGCCACCCGGAACACCACAACGTAATGGTGTGTCCGAACGTCGTAATCGTACTTTACTAGATATGGTGCGATCTATGATGTCTCTTACTGATTTACCGCTATCGTTTTGGGGTTATGCTTTAGAGACGGCTGCATTCACGTTAAATAGGGCACCATCGAAATCCGTTGAGACGACGCCTTATGAACTGTGGTTTGGCAAGAAACCAAAGTTGTCGTTTCTTAAAGTTTGGGGCTGCGATGCTTATGTGAAAAAGCTTCAACCTGATAAGCTCGAACCCAAATCGGAGAAATGTGTCTTCATAGGATACCCAAAGGAAACTGTTGGGTACACCTTCTATCATAGATCCGAAGGCAAGACATTCATTGCTAAGAATGGATCCTTTCTAGAGAAGGAGTTTCTCTCGAAAGAAGTGAGTGGGAGGAAAGTAGAACTTGATGAGGTAACTGTACCTGCTCCCTTATTGGAAAGTAGTTCATCACAGAAATCTGTTCCTGTGACTCCTACACCAATTAGTGAGGAAGCTAATGATGATGATCATGTAACTTCAGATCAAGTTACTACCGAACCTCGTAGGTCAACCAGAGTAAGATCCGCACCAGAGTGGTACGGTAATCCTATTCTGGAGGTCATGTTACTTGACCAAGGCGAACCTACGAACTATGAAGAAGCGATGGTGAGCCCAGATTCCGCAAATGGCTTGAGGCCATGAAATCTGAGATGGGATCCATGTATGAGAACAAAGTGTGGACTTTGGTTGACTTGCCCGATGATCGGCAAGCCATAGAGAATAAATGGATCTTTAAGAAGAAGACTGACGCTGACGGTAATGTTACTGTCTACAAAGCTCGACTTGTTGCAAAAGGTTTTCGACAAGTTCAAGGGGTTGACTACGATGATACTTTCTCACCCGTAGTGATGCTTAAGTCTGTCCGAATCATGTTAGCAATTGCCGCATTTTATGATTATGAAATTTGGCAAATGGATGTCAAAACTGCATTCCTGGATGGATTTCTAGAAGAAGAGTTGTATATGATGCAACCGAAGGTTTTGTAGATCCAAAGGGAGCTAACAAAGTGTGCAAGCTCCTGCGATCCATTTATGGACTGGTGCAAGCCTCTCGGAGTTGGAATAAACATTTTGATAGTGTGATCAAAGCATATGGATTTATACAGACTTTTGGAGAAGTCTGTATTTACAAGAAAGTGAGTGGGAGCTCTATAGCATTTCTGATATTATATGTGGATGACATATTGCTGATTGGAAATGATATAGAATTTCTGGATAGCATAAAGGGATACTTGAATAAGAGTTTTTCAATGAAAGACCTCGGTGAAGCTGCTTACATATTGGGCATCAAGATCTATAGAGATAGATCAAGACGCTTGATAGGACTTTCACAAAGCACATACCTTGACAAAGTTTTGAAAAAGTTCAAAATGGATCAAGCAAAGAAAGGGTTCTTGCCTGTGTTACAAGGTGTGAAATTGAGTCAGACTCAATGCCCGACCACTGCAGAAGATAGAGAGAAAATGAAAGATGTTCCCTATGCTTCAGCCATAGGCTCTATCATGTATGCAATGCTGTGTACCAGACCTGATGTGTGCCTTGCTATTAGCTTAGCAGGGAGGTACCAAAGTAATCCAGGAGTGGATCACTGGACAGCGGTCAAGAACATCCTGAAATACCTGAAAAGGACTAAGGATATGTTTCTCGTTTATGGAGGTGACAAAGAGCTAGTCGTAAATGGTTACGTCGATGCAAGCTTTGACACTGATCCGGACGATTCTAAATCGCAAACCGGATACGTGTTTACATTGAACGGTGGAGCTGTCAGTTGGTGCAGTTCTAAACAAAGCGTCGTGGCGGGATCTACGTGTGAAGCGGAGTACATAGCTGCTTCGGAAGAAGCAAATGAAGGGGTCTGGATGAAGGAGTTCATATCCGATCTAGGTGTCATACCTAGTGCATCGGGACCGATGAAAATCTTTTGTGACAATACTGGTGCAATTGCCTTGGCAAAGGAATCCAGATTTCACAAGAGAACCAAGCACATCAAGAGACGCTTCAATTCCATCCGGGATCAAGTCCAGGTGGGAGACATAGAGATTTGCAAGATACATACGGATCTGAATGTTGCAGACCCGTTGACTAAGCCTCTTCCACGAGCAAAACATGATCAGCACCAAAACTCCATGGGTGTTAGAATCATTACTGTGTAATCTAGATTATTGACTCTAGTGCAAGTGGGAGACTGAAGGAAATATGCCCTAGAGGCAATAATAAAGTTATTATTTATTTCCTCATATCATGATAAATGTTTATTATTCATGCTAGAATTGTATTAACCGGGAAACATAATACATGTGTGAATACATAGACAAACATAGTGTCACTAGTATGCCTCTACTTGACTAGCTCGTTAATCAAAGATGGTTGAGTTTCCTAAACCATAGACATGAGTTGTCATTTGATTAACGGGATCACATCATTAGGAGAATGATGTGATTGACTTGACCCATTCTGTTAGCTTAGCACATGATCGTTTAGTTTCCTGCTATTGCTTTCTTCATGACTTATACATGTTCCTATGACTATGAGATTATGCAACTCTGGATTACCGGAGGAACACTTTGTGTGCTACCAAACATCACAACGTAACTGGGTGATTATAAAGGTGCTCTACACGTGTCTCCGATGGTACTTGTTGAGTTGGCATAGATCAAGATTAGGATTTGTCACTTCGATTGTCGGAGAGGTATCTCTGGGCCCTCTCGGTAATGCACATCACAATAAGCCTTGCAAGCAATGTGACTAATGAGTTAGTTGCGGGATGATGCATTACGTAACGAGTAAAGAGACTTGCCAGTAACGAGATTGAGCTAGGTATTGAGATACCGACGATCAAATCTCGGGCAAGTAACATACCGATGACAAAGGGAACAACGTATGTTGTTATGCGGTTTGACCGATAAAGATCTTCGAAGAATATGTGGGAGCCAATAAGAGCATCCAGGTTCCGCTATTGGTTATTGGCCGGAGACGTGTCTCGGTCATGTCTACATAGTCCTCGAACCCGTAGGGTCCGCACGCTTAAAGTTCGGTGACGATCGATATTATGAGTTTTTGTGTTTTGATGTACCGAAGGTAGTTCGGAGTCCCGGATATGATCAAGGACATGACGAGGAGTCTCGAAATGGTCGAGACGTAAAGATCGATATATTGGACGACTATATTCGGACACCGAAAGTGTTCCGGGTGGTTTCGGAGAAAACTAGAGTGCCGGAGGGTTACCGGAACCCCCCAAGAGAAATAGTGGGCCTTATGGGCCTTAGTGGAGAGAGAGGGGGCTGGCCTAGGGCAGGCCGCGCGCCTCTCCCCCTCTGGTCCGAATTGGACTAGGACAGGGGGCGGCGCCCCCCTTTCCTTCTCCCTCTCCCCTTCCTTTCCCCCTCCTAGTAGTAGTAGGAAAGAGGGGAGTCCTACTCCTACTAGGAGGAGGACTCCTCCTCCTGGCGCGCCCTACACGGGCCGGCCGGCCTCCCCCCTTGCTCCTTTATATACGGGGGCAGGGGGCACCTCTAGAGACACAAGTTGATCTGTTGATCTCTCCCAGCCGTGTGCGATGGCCCCTACACCATAATCCACCTCGATCATATCGTAGCGGTGCTTAGGCGAAGCCCTGCGTCGGTAGCATCATCATCACCATCATCATGCCGTCGTGCTGACGAAACTCTCCGGTGATGCTTTGCTGGATCGGAGCTCGCGGGACGTCATCGAGCTTAACGTGTGTTGAACTCGGAGGTGCCGTGCATTCGGTACTTGGATCGGTCGGATCGTGAAGACGTACGACTACATCAACCGCGTTGTGCTAACACTTCCGCTTTCGGTCTACGAGGGTATGTGGACACACTCTCCCCTCTCGTTGCTATATCACCATGATCCTTTGTGTGCGTAGGAATTTTTTTGAAATTACTACGTTCCCCAACACCGACATCATGAGAAAGTTGCACCAGTAAGCCACGCCCACACCCGCAGACAAACCACCGCCAAGCGAAATGCCAGTAGACATACCGCGCCACACCCACCTAGCACAAGGCAGATGAGAGCACTGAGCAATGAGCCGTCGTGTCCGTGGCAGCGAGCGAGCTCTCCTCCCTGCCGACCCCGTCTCGACGCGGAGCTCATGGTGGCACGCGTCATGGAACGGCTCGTGGCGCAGGACGACGTGCAATGGCAAGTGGGTCACCGGAATGGCGGCGTTCGAGGGCCTGGACTGTGTCATCAACGCCTGGAAAATAAATCAACTAAGTCGCTTTCATGCTTAAACTTTTTAAAGCTTTTACTTTATGCTTAGTTTGGCCAGGCATTATATATGTGTTGAATAAAGATGTTTTTCCTTTGTTCATTTTGATCGTTCTAAATAAATCTACCAAGGTCTGTTTTGTAGTTTAATTTTGATCCCCCAGGTTGGATTTGGGGGCTGTTAAAACCCTTATTTTAATCTGTGTCGTTCCTCGGCCTGCTTTCACTCAGTCAGACCTTGGTGCCGCGACCCCAGCATTACTCAATAGAGTTTTCTTCCTTAAACATTTTTGCCAGCTTTCTAAGCTTTTGATCGTCGACTTGTGTCATTGGTCAAGTCGGGTTGCTTTCTCCTATGTTTGCCCCTTATGTTTCCGCTAGTTCGACTAAGGGTTGCATAGGAGCACCCTGTGTTTGCGCCGCTAGTTTCCCTGGTCGAGCGCCTTAGGCGGGTGGAACCGAACAGTAGTCGTCACAATACACGAGATCTAATGCGGAAAGGCACAAAGGAAGCACGACAAGTAATTTTAAGACCAGCTTGGCTGGCAACTAAAAGACTTGATTAAAATCAAGCATAAATTTTTATGTGGGTTGTTCGGTCGGATTCAGCAGGCATGACTCCTACGCCACTTTAGACGGCTTAAGGATACAACCCCCCACCCCTGAAGGAAATATGCCCTAGAGGCAATAATAAAGTTATTATTTATTTCCTTATATCATGATAAATGTTTATTATTCATGCTAGAATTGTATTAACCGGGAAACATAATACATGTGTGAATACATAGACAAACATAGTATCACTAGTATGCCTTTACTTGACTAGCTCGTTAATCAAAGATGGTTGAGTTTCCTAAACCATAGACATGAGTTGTCATTTGATTAACTGGATCACATCATTAGGAGAATGTTGTGATTGACTTGACCCATTCTGTTAGCTTAGCACATGATCGTTTAGTTTACTGTTATTGCTTTCTTCATGACTTATACATGTTCCTATGACTATGAGATTATGCAACTCCGGATTACCGGAGGAACACTTTGTGTGCTACCAAATGTCACAACATAACTGGGTGATTATAAAGGTGCTCTACAGGTGTCTCCGATGGTACTTGTTGAGTTGGCATAGATCAAGATTAGGATTTGTCACTCCGATTGTCAGAGAGGTATCTCTGGGCCCTCTCGGTAATGCACATCACAATAAGCCTTGCAAGCAATGTGACTAATGAGTTAGTTGCGGGATGATGCATCACATAACGAGTAAAGAGACTTGCCGGTAACGAGATTGAGCTAGGTATTGAGATACCGATGATCAAATCTCGGGCAAGTAACATACCGATGACAAAGGGAACAACGTATGTTGTTATGCGGTTTGACCGATAAAGATCTTCGAAGAATATGTGGGAGCCAATATGAGCATCCAGGTTCCGTTATTGGTTATTGGCCGGAGACGTGTCTCGGTCATGTCTACATAGTTCTCGAACCCGTAGGGTCCGCACGCTTAAAGTTCCGTGACAATCGGTATTATGAGTTTTTGTGTTTTGATGTACCGAAGGTAGTTCGGAGTCCCAGATATGATCACGGACATGACGAGGAGTCTCGAAATGGCCGATGCATAAAGATCGATATATTGGACGACTATATTCGGACACCGGAAGTGTTCCGGGTGGTTTTGGAGAAAACCGGAGTGCCGGAGGGTTACCGGAACCCCCCCGGGAGAAATAGTGGGCCTTAGTGGAGAGAGAGGGCTGTCCTAGGGCAGGCCGCGCGCCCCTCCCCCTCTGGTCCGAATTATACTAGGAGGGGGGGCGGCGCCCCCCTTTCCTTCTCCCTCTCGCCCTTCCTTTCCCCCTCCTAGTAGGAGTAGGAAAGAGGGGAGTCCTACTCCTACTAGGAGGAGGAGGACTCCTCCTGGCGCGCCCTACAGGGGCCGGCCGGCCTCCCCCCTTGCTCCTTTATATACGGGGGCAGGGGCCACCTCTAGACACACAAGTTGATCCGTTGATCTCTCCCAGCCGTGTTGAGTGCCCCCCTCCACCATAATCCACCTCGATCATATCGTAGCGGTGCATAGGCGAAGCCCTGCGTCGGTAGCATCATCATCACCGTCATCACGCCGTCGTGCTGATGAAACTCTCCGGCGAAGCTTTGCTGGATTGGAGCTCGCGGGACGTCATCGAGCTGAACGTGTGCTGAACTCGGAGGTGCCGTGCGTTCGGTACTTGGATCGGTCGGATCGTGAAGACGTACGACTACATCAACCGCGTTGTGCTAACGCTTCCTCTTTCGGTCTACGAGGGTACGTGGACACACTCTCCCCTCTCGTTGCTATACATCACCATGATCCTGTGTGTGCGTAGGAATTTTTTTGAAATTACTATGTTCCCCAACAGTGGCATCCAAGCCTGGTTTATGCGTAGATGTTATATGCACGAGTAGAACACAAGTGTGTTGTGGGCGATACAAGTCATATTGCTTACCAGCATGTCATACTTTGGTTCGGCGGTATTGTTGGATGAAGCGGCTCGGACCAACATTACGCGTTGTTGGGGAACGTAGTAATTTCAAAAAAATTCCTACGCACACGCAAGATCATGGTGATGCATAGCAACGAGAGGGGAGAGTGTTGTCCACATACCCTCGTAGACCGATAGCGGAAGCGTTATCACAACGCGGTTGATGTAGTCGTACGTCTTCACGATCCGACCGATCAAGTACCGAACGTACGGCACCTCCGAGTTCTACACACGTTCAGCTCGATGACGTCCCTCGAACTCCGATCCAGCCGAGTGTTGAGGGAGAGTTTCGTCAGCACGACGGCGTGGTGACGATGATGATGTTCCACCGACGCAGGGCTTCGCCTAAGCTCCGCAACGATATTATCGAGGTGTAATATGGTGGAGGGGGGCACCGCACACGGCTAAGAGATCTCATAGATCAATTGTTGTGTCTATGGGGTGCCCCCCTGCCCCCGTATATAAAGGAGCAAGGGGGAGGCGGCCGGCCAAGGAGGAGGGCGCGCCAAGGGGGGATTCCTACTCCCACCGGGAGTAGGACTCCTCCTTTCCTTGTTGGAATAGGAGAAGGGAAGGAGAAGGAGAAAGAAGGAAGGGGGCGCCCCCCTCCCTAGTCCAATTCGGACTAGTCCATGGGGAGGGGTGCGGCCACCCTTTGGGGCCTTTCTCTCCTTTCCCGTATGGCCCATTAAGGCCCAATACGAATTCCCGTAACTCTCCGGTACTCCGAAAAATACCCGAATCACTCGGAACCTTTCGGAAGTCCGAATATAGTCGTCCAATATATCGATCTTTACGTCTCGGCCATTTCGAGACTCCTCGTCATGTCCCCGATCTCATCCGGGACTCCGAACTCCTTCGGTACATCAACATACATAAACTCATAATAAAATGTCATCGTAACTTTAAGCGTGCGGACCCTACGGGTTCGAGAACTATGTAGACATGACCGAGACACGTCTCCGGTCAATAACCAATAGCGGGACCTGGATGCCCATATTGGCTCCCACATATTCTACGAAGATCTTTATCGGTCAGACCGCATAACAACATACGTTGTTCCCTTTGTCATCAGTATGTTACTTGCCCGAGATTCGATCGTCGGTATCTCGATACCTAGTTCAATCTCGTTACCGGCAAGTCTCTTTACTCGTTCCGTAACACATCATCCCGCAACTAACTTATTAGTCACAATGCTTGCAAGGCTTATAGTGATGTGCATTACCGAGTGGGCCCAGAGATACCTCTCCGACAATCGGAGTGACAAATCCTAATCTCGAAATACGCCAACCCAACAAGTACCTTTGGAGACACCTGTAGAGCACCTTTATAATCACCCATTTACGTTGTGACGTTTGGTAGCACACAAAGTGTTCCTCCGGTAAACGGGAGTTCCATAATCTCATGGTCAGAGGAACATGTATAAGTCATGAAGAAAGCAATAGCAACATACTAAACGATCGGGTGCTAAGCTAACGGAATGGGTCAAGTCAATCACGTCATTCTCCTAATGAGGTGATCTCGTTAATCAAATGACAGTCTATGGCTAGGAAACATAACCATCTTTGATTAACGAGCTAGTCAAGTAGAGGCATACTAGTGACACTCTGTTTGTCTATGTATTCACACATGTATTATGTTTCCGGTTAATACAATTCTAGCATGAATAATAAACATTTATCATGATATAAGGAAATAAATAATAACTTTATTATTGCCTCTAGGGCATATTTCCTTCAGTCTCCCACTTGCACTAGAGTCAATAATCTAGTTCACATCGCCATGTGATTTAACATGAATAGTTCACATCACCATGTGATTAACACCCATGGTTCACATCGTCATGTGACCATCACCCAAAGGGTTTACTAGAGTGAGTAATCTAGTTCACATCGCTATGTGATTAACACCCAAAGAGTACTAAGGTGTGATCATGTTTTGCTTGTGAGATAATTTTAGTCAACGGGTCTGTCACATTCAGATCCGTAAGTATTTTGCAAATTTCTATGTCTACAATGCTCTGCATGGAGCTACTCTAGCTAATTGCTCCCACTTTCAATATGTATCTAGACCGAGACTTAGAGTCATCTAGATTAGTGTCAAAACTTGCATCGACGTAACCTTTACGACGAGCCTTTTGTCACTTCCATAATCGAGAAACATATCCTTATTCCAGTAAGGATAATTTTGACCGCTGTCCAGTGATCTACTCCTAGATCACTATTGTACTCCCTTGCCAAAATCACTGTAGGGTATACAATAGATCTGGTACACAGCATGGCATACTTTATAGAACCTATGGCCAAGGCATAGGGAATGACTTTCATTCTCTTTCTATCTTTTGCCATGGTCGGGCTTTGAGTCTTTACTCAATTTCACACCTTGTAACACAGGCAAGAACTCTTTTCTTTGACTGTTCTATTTTGAACTACTTCAAATCTTGTTAAGGTATGTACTCATTGAAAAACTTATCAAGCGTCTTCATCTATCTCTATAGATCTTGATGCTCAATATGTAAGCAGCTTCACCGAGGTCTATCTTTGAAAAACTCCTTTCAAACACTCCTTTATGCTTTGCAGAATAATTCTACATTATTTCCGATCAACAATATGTCATTCACATATACTTATCAGAAATGTTGTAGTGCTCCCACTCACTTTCTTGTAAATACAGGCTTCACCGCAAGTCTGTATACAACTATATGCTTTGATCAACTTATCAAAGCGTATATTCCAACTCCGAGATGCTTGCACCAGTCCATTGATGGATCGCTGGAGCTTGCATATTTTGTTAGCACCTTTAGGATTGACAAAACCTTCTGGTTGTATCATATACAACTCTTCTTTAATAAATCCATCAAGGAATGCAGTTTTGTTTATCTCTTTGCCAGATTTCATAAAATGCGGCAATTGCTAACATGATTCAGACAGACTTAAGCATAGATACGAGTGAGAAACTCTCATCCTAGTCAACATCTTGAACTTGTCGAAAACCTTTTTGCGACAATTCTAGCTTTGTAAATAGTGATACTACTATCAGCGTCCGTCTTCCTCTTGACAATCCATTTATTCTCAATTGCTTGCCGATCATCGGGCAAGTCAACCAAAGTCCACACTTTGTTCTCATACATGGATCTCATCTCAGATTTCATGGCCTCAAGCCATTTTGCGGAATCTGGGCTCACCATCGCTTCTTCATAGTTCGTAGGTTCGTCATGGTCTAGTAACATAACCTCCAGAACAGGATTACCGTACCACTCTGGTGCGGATCTTACTCTGGTTTACCTACGAGGTTTGGTAGTAACTTGATCTGAAGTTACATGATCATCATCATTAACTTCCTCACTAATTGGTGTAGAAGTCACAGGAACAGATTTCTGTGATCCAATAAGGGAGCAGGTACAGTTACCTCATCAAGTTCTACTTTCCTCCCACTCACATCTTTCGAGAGAAACTCCTTCTCTAGAAAGGATCCATACTTAGCAACGAATGTCTTGCCTTCGGATCTGTGATAGAAGGTGTACCCAACTGTCTCCTTTGGGTATCCTATGAAGACACATTTCTCCGATTTGGCTTTGAGCTTATCAGGATGAAATTTTTTCACATAAGCATCGCAACCCCAAAATTTTAAGAAACGACAACTTTGGTTTCTTGCCAAACCACAGTTCATAAGGCGTCGTCTCAACGGATTTTGATGGTGCCCTATTTAATGTGAATGTAGCTGTCTCTAATGCATAACCCAAAACGATAGTGGTAAATTGGTAAGAGACATCATAGATTGCACTATATCCAATAAAGTACGGTTATGACGTTCGGACACACCATTACACTGTGGTGTTCCAGGTGGCGTGAGTAGTGAAACTATTTCACATTGTTTTAACTGAAGGCCAAACTCGTAACTCAAATATTTTACCTCTGCGATCATATCGTAGAAACTTTTATTTTCTTGTTACGATGATTCTCCACTTCACTCTGAAATTCTTTGAACTTTTCAAATGTTTCAGACTTTGTGTTTCATCAAGTAGATATACCCATATCTGCTCAAATCATCTGTGAAGGTCAGAAAATAATGATACCTGCTACGAGCCTCAATATTCATCGGACCACATACATCTGTATGTATGATTTCCAACAAATCTGTTGCTCTCTCCATAGTTCCGGAGAACGGCGTTTTAGTCATCTTGCCCATGAGGCACGGTTCGCAAGCATCAAGTGATTCATAATCAAGTGATTCCAAAATCCCATCAGTATGGAGTTTCTTCATGCGCTTTACACCAATATGACCTAAACGGCAGTACCACAAATAAGTTGCACTATCATTATTAACTTTGCATCTTTTGGCTTCAATATTATGAATATGTGTATCACTACGATCGAGATCCAACAAACCATTTTCGTTGGTGTGTATGACCATAAAGGTTTTATTCATGTAAACAGAACAACAATTGTTCTCTAACTTAAATGAATAACCGTATTGCAATAAACATGATCAGATCATATTCATGCTCAACGCAAACACCAAATAACACTTATTTAGTTTCAACACTAATCCCGAAAGTACAGGGAGTGTGCGATGATGATCATATCAATCTTGGAACTACTTCCAACACACATCGTCACCTCGCCTTTTACTAGTCTCTGTTTATTCTGCAACTCCCGTTTTCGAGTTACTACTCTTTAGCAACTGAACCAGTATCAATTACCGAGGGGTTGCTATAAACACTAGTAAAGTACACATCAATAATCTGTATATCAAATATACCTTTGTTCACTTTGCCATCCTTCTTATCCACCAAATAGTTGGGGTAGTTCCGCTTCCAGTGACCAGTCCCTTTGCAGTAGAAGCACTTAGTCTCAGGCTTAGGACCAGACTTAGGCTTCTTCACTTGAGCAGGAACTTGCTTGCCGTTCTTTTTGAAGTTCCCCTTTTTCCCTTTGCCCTTTTCTTGAAACTAGCGGTCTCGTCAACCATCAACACTTGAAGTGGTCTCGTCAACCATCAACACTTGATGTTTTTCTTGATTTCTACCTTCGTCGATTTCAGCATCACGAAGAGCTCGGGAATTACTTTCGTCATCCCTTGCATACCATAGTTCATCACGAAGTTCTACTAACTTGGTGATGGTGACTAGAGAATTCTATCAATCACTATTTTATCTGGAAGATAAACTCCCACTTGATTCAAGCGATTGTAGTACCCAGACAATCTGAGCACATGCTCACTAGTTGAGCGATTCTCCTCCATCTTTTTGCTATAGAACTTGTTGGAGATTTCATATCTCTCAACTCGGGTATTTGCTTGAAATATTAACTTCAACTCCTGGAACATCTCATATGGTCCATGACGTTCAAAACGTCTTTGAAGTCCCGATTCTAAGCCGTTAAGCATGGTGCACTAAACTATCAAGTAGTCATCATATTGAGCTAGCCAAACGTTCATAACGTCTGCATCTGCTCCTGCAATAGGTCTGTCACCTAGCGGTGCATCAAGGACATAATTTTCTGTGCAGCAATGAGGATAATCCTCAGATCACGGATCCAATCCGCATCTTTGCTACTAACATCTTTCAACATAATTTTTCTCTAGGAACATAAAAATAAACACAGGGAAGCAACAACGCGAGCTATTGATCTACAACATAATTTGCAAAATACTATCAGGACTAAGTTCATGATAAATTTAAGTTCAATTAATCATATTACTTAAGAACTCCCACTTAGATAGACATCTCTCTAATCATCTAAGTGATTACGTGATCCAAAGCAACTAAACCATGTCCGATTAACACGTGAGATGGAGTAGTTTCAATGGTGAACATCACTATGTTGATCATATCTACTATATGATTCACGCTCGACCTTTCGGTCTCTGTGTTCCGAGGCCATATCTGTATATGCTAGGCTCGTCAAGTTTAACCTGAGTATTCCGCGTGTGCAACTGTTTTGCACCCGTTGTATTTGAATGTAGAGCCTATCACACCCGATTAACACGTGGTGTCTCAGCACGAAAAACTTTTGCAACGGTGCATACTCAGGTAGAACACTTTTATCTTGAAATTTTAGTGAGAGATCATCTTATAATGCTACCGTCAATCAAAGCAAGATAAGATGCATAAAGGATTAACATCACATGCAATCAATATAAGTGATATGATATGGCCATCATCATCTTGTGCTTGTGATCTCCATCTCCGAAGCACCGTGCTTGTGATCTCCATCTCCGAAGCACCGTCATGATCACCATCGTCACCGGCGCGACACCTTGATCTCCATCGTAGCATCGTTGTCGTCTCGCCAACTTATTGCTTTTACGACTATCGCTACCGCTTAGTGATAAAGTAAAACTATTACATGGCGATTGCATCTCATACAATAAAGCGACAACCATATGGCTCTTGCCAGTTGCCGATAACTCGGTTACAAAACATGATCATCTCATACAACACATTATATCACATCATGTCTTGACCATATCACATCACAACATGCCCTGCAAAAACAAGTTAGACGTCCTCTACTTTGTTGTTGCAAGTTTTACGTGGCTGCTACGGGCTTAGCAAGAACCGTTCTTACCTACGCATAAAAACCACAACGATAGTTTGTCAAGTTGGTGTTGTTTTAACCTTCGCAAGGACCGGGCGTAGCCACACTCGGTTCAACTAAAGTGAGAGAGACAGACACCCGCCAGTCACCTTTAAGCAACGAGTGCTCCGAACGGTGAAACCAGTCTCGCGTAAGCGTATGCGTAATGTCGGTCCGGGCCGCTTCATCTCACAATACCGCTGAACCAAAGTATGACATGCTGGTAAGCAGTATGACTTATATCGCCCACAACTCACTTGTGTTCTACTCGAGCATAGCATCAACGCATAAAACCAGGCTCGGATGCCACTGTTGGGGAACGTAGTAATTTCAAAAAAATTCCTACGCACACGCAAGATCATGGTGATGCATAGCAACGAGAGGGGAGAGTGTTGTCCACGTACCCTCGTAGACCGATAGCGGAAGCGTTATCACAACGCGGTTGATGTAGTCGTACGTCTTCACGATCCGACCGATCAAGTACCGAACGTACGGCACCTCCGAGTTCTACACACGTTCAGCTCGATGACGTCCCTCGAACTCCGATCCAGCCGAGTGTTGAGGGAGAGTTTCGTCAGCACGACGGCGTGGTGACGATGATGATGTTCCACCGACGCAGGGCTTCGCCTAAGCTCCGCAACGGTATTATTGAGGTGTAATATGGTGGAGGGGGGCACCGCACACGGCTAAGAGATCTCAAGGATCAATTGTTGTTTCTCTGGGGTGCCCCCCTGCCCCCGTATATAAAGGAGCAAGGGAGGAGGAGGCCGGCCCTAGGAGGGGGCGCACCAAGTGTGGAGTCCTACTAGGACTCCCTAGTCCTAGTAGGATTCCACCTCCCATATGGAATAGGAAAAGAGGAAGGGAAAAAGAGAAGGAAGGAAGGGGGCGCCCCCCTTCCCTAGTCCAATTCGGACCAGACCAAGGGGAGGGGTACGGCCACCCTTGAGGCCCTTTTTCTTCTTTCCCGTATGGCCCAATAAGGCCCAATACGTATTCCCGTAACTCTCCGGTACTCCGAAAAATACCCGAATCACTCGGAACCTTTCCGAAGTCCGAATATAGTCGTCCAATATATCGATTTTTACGTCTCGACCATTTCGAGACTCCTCGTCATGTCCCCGATCTCATCCGAGACTCCGAACTCCTTCGGTACATCAACATACATAAACTCATAATAAAACTGTCATCGTAACTTTAAGCGTGCGGACCCTACGGGTTCGAGAACTATGTAGACATGAATGAGACACGTCTCCGGTCAATAACCAATAGCGGGACCTGGATGCCCATATTGGTTCCCACATATTCTACGAAGATCTTTATCGGTCAGACCGCATAACAACATACGTTGTTCCCTTTGTCATCAGTATGTTACTTGCCCGAGATTCGATCGTCGGTATCTCGATACCTAGTTCAATCTCGTTACCGGCAAGTCTCTTTACTCGTTCCGTAACACATCATCCCGCAACTAACTTATTAGTCACAATGCTTGCAAGGCTTATAGTGATGTGCATTACCGAGTGGGCCCAGAGATACCTCTCCGACAATCGGAGTGACAAATCCTAATCTCGAAATACGCCAACCCAACAAGTACCTTTGGAGATACCTGTAGAGCACCTTTATATTCACCCATTTACGTTGTGACGTTTGGTAGCACACAAAGTGTTCCTCCGGTAAACGGGAGTTGCATAATCTCATAGTCAGAGGAACATGTATAAGTCATGAAGAAAGCAATAGCAACATACTAAACGATCGGGTGCTAAGCTAACGGAATGGGTCAAGTCAATCACGTCATTCTCCTAATGAGGTGATCTCGTTAATCAAATGACAACTTATGTCTATGGCTAGGAAACATAACCATCTTTGATTAACGAGCTAGTCAAGTAGAGGCATACTAGTGACACTCTGTTTGTCTATGTATTCACACATGTATTATGTTTCCGGTTAATACAATTCTAGCATGAATAATAAACATTTATCATGATATAAGGAAATAAATAATAACTTTATTATTGCCTCTAGGCATATTTCCTTCACGCGTACCCTTACGCGAGACTGGTTCTACCGACGTGCTTTGCACATAGGTGGCTGGCGGGTGTCAGTTTCTCCAACTTGAGTTGAACCGAGTGTGGCTACGCCCGGTCCTTGAGAAGGTTAAAACAACACTAACTTGACGAACTATCATTGTGATTTTGATGCGTAGGTAAGAACGGTTTTTGCTCAGCCCGTAGCAGCCACGTAAAACTTGCAACAAAGTAGAGGACGTCTAACTTGTTTTTGCAGGGCATGTTGTGATGTGATATGGTCAAGACATGATGCTATATTTATTGTATGAGATGATCATGTTTTGTAACGGAGTTATCGGCAACTGGCAGGAGCCATATGGTTGTCGCTTTATTGTATGCAATGCAATCGCCATGTAATTGCTTTGCTTTATCACTAGGCGGTAGCGATAGTCATAGAAGCAATAGTTGGCGAGACGACAACGATGCTACGATGGTGATCAAGGTGTCGCGCCGGTGACGATGGTGATCATGACGGTGCTTTGGAGATGGAGATCAAAGGCACAAGATGATGATGGCCATATCATATCAATTATTGATTGCATGTGATGTTTATCCTTTATGCATCTTATTCTGCTTTGTTTGACGGTAGAATTATAAGATGATCTCTCACTAAATTTCAAAGTAAAAGTGTTCTCCCTGAGTATGCACCGTTGCCAAAGTTCGTCGTGCCGAGACACCACGTGATGATCGGGTGTGATAAGCTCAACGTTCATCTACAACAGGTGTAAGACAGTTTTACACATGCAGAATGCTCGGGTTAAACTTAACGAGCCTAGCATATGCAGATATGGCCTCGGAACACTGAGACCGAAAGGTCGAGTGTGAATCATATAGTAGATATGATCAACATAGTGATGTTCACCATTGAAAACTACTCCATTTAATGTGATGATCGTTTATGGTTTAGTTGATATGGATCACATGATCACTTAGATGATCAGAGGGATGTCTATCTAAGTGGAAGTTCTTAAGTAATATGATTAATTGAACTTAAATTTGTCATGAACATGGTACCTGATAGTATTTTGCTTGTCTACGTTGTTGTAGATAGATGGCCCGTGCTGTTGTTCCATTGAATTTTAATGTGTTCCTTGAGAAAGCAAAGTTGAAAGATGATGGTAGCAATTACACGGACTGGGTCCGTAACTTGAGGATTATCCTCATTCCTGCACAGAAGAATTACGTCCTGGAAGCACCGCTAGGTGCCAGGCCTGCTGCAGATGCAACTAACGACGTTAAGAACGTCTGGCAGAGCAAAGCTGATGACTACTCGATAGTTCAGTGTGCCATGCTTTACGTCTTAGAACCGGGGCTTCAACGACGTTTTGAACATCATGGAGCATATGAGATGTTCCAGGAGTTGAAGCTAATATTTCAAGCAACTGCCTGGATTGAGAGATATGAAGTCTCCAATAAGTTCTACAGCTGCAAAATGGAAGAGAATAGTTCTGTCAGTGAACATATACTCAAAATGTCTGGGTGTAACAATCACTTGATTCAACTGGGAGTTAATCTTCCGGAGGATAGTGTCATTGACAGAATTCTTCAATCACTGCCACCAAGCTACAAGAGCTTCGTGATAAACTATAATATGCAAGGGATGGATAAGACAATTCCCGAGCTCTTCGCAATGCTAAAAGCCGCGGAGGTAGAAATCAAGAAGGAGCATCAAGTGTTAATGGTCAACAAGACTACCAGTTTCAAGAAAAAGGGTAAAGGGAAGAAGAAGGGGAACTTCAAGAAGAACATCAAGCAAGTTGCTGCTCAAGAGAAGAAACCCAAGTCTTGACCTAAGCCTGAGACTGAGTGCTTCTACTGCAAACAGACTGGTCACTAGAAGCGGAACTGCCCCAAGTATTTTGCGAATAAGAAGGATGGCAAGGTGAACAAAGGTATATGTGATATACATGTTATTGATGTGTACCTTACTAGAGCTTGCAGTACCACCTGGGTATTTGATACTGGTTCTGTTGCTAATATTTGCAACTCGAAACAGGGACTACGGATTAAGCGAACACTGGCTAAGGACGAGGTGACGATGTGCGTGGGAAATGGTTCCAAAGTCGATGTGATCGTCGTCGGCACGCTACCTCTACATCTACCTTCGGGATTAGTTTTAGACCTAAATAATTGTTATTTGGTGCCAGCGTTAAGCATGAACATTATATCTGGATCTTGTTTGATGCGAGACGGTTATTCATTTAAATATGAGAATAATGGTTGTTCTATTTATATGAGTAATATCTTTTATGGTCATGCACCCTTGAGGAGTGGTCTATTTGTGATGAATCTCGATAGTAGTGATACACATATTCATAATGTTGAAGCCAAAAGATGCAGAGTTAATAATGATAGTGCAACTTATTTGTGGCACTGCCGTTTGGGTCATATTGGTGTAAAGCGCATGAAGAAACTCCATACTGATGGACTTTTGGAATCACTTGATTATGAATCACTTGGTACTTGCGAACCATTCCTCATGGGCAAGATGACTAAAACGCCGTTCTCCGGAACAATGGAGCGAGCAACATATTTGTTGGAAATCATACATACTGATGTATGTGGTCCGATGAATATTGAGGCTCGCGGCGGGTATCGTTATTTTCTCACCTTCACAGATGATTTAAGCAGATATGTGTATATCTACTTAATGAAACATAAGTCTGAAACATTTGAAAAGTTCAAAGAATTTCAGAGTGAAGTGGAAAATCATCGTAACAAGAAAATAAAATTTCTACGATCTGATCGTGGAGGATAATATTTGAGTTACGAGTTTGGTCTACATTTGAAACAATGCGGGATAGTTTCGCAACTCACGCCACCCGGAACACTATAACGTAATGGTGTGTCCGAACGTCGTAATCGTACTTTACTAGATATGGTGCGATCTATGATGTCTCTTACAGATTTACCGCTAACATTTTGGGGTCATGCTTTAGAGACGGTTGCATTCACATTAAATAGGGCACCATCGAAATCCGTTGAGACGACGCCTTATGAACTGTGGTTTGGCAAGAAACCAAAGTTGTCATTTCTTAAAGTTTGGGGCTGCGATGCTTATGTGAAAAAAGCTTCAACCTGATAAGCTCGAACCCAAATCGGAGAAATGTGTCTTCATAGGATACCCAAAGGAAACTGTTGGGTACACCTTCTATCACAGATCCGAAGGCAAGACATTCGTTGCTAAGAATGGATCCTTTCTAGAGAAGGAGTTTCTCTCGAAAGAAGTGAGTGGGAGGAAAGTAGAACTTGATGAGGTAACTGTACCTCCTCCCTTATTGGAAAGTAGTTAATCACAGAAATCTGTTCTTGTGACTCCTACACCAATTAGTGAGGAAGCTAATGATGATGATCATGTAACTTCAAATCAAGTTACTACCGAACCTCGTAGGTCAAGCAGAGTAAGATCCGCACCAGAGTGGTACGGTAATCCTATTCTGGAGGTCATGTTACTTGACCAAGGCGAACCTACGAACTATGAAGAAGCGATGGTGAGCCCAGATTCCGCAAAATGGCTTGAGGCCATGAAATCTGAGATGGGATCCATGTATGAGAACAAAGTGTGGACTTTGGTTGACTTGCCCGATGATCGGCAAGCCATAGAGAATAAATGGATCTTCAAGAAGAAGACTGACGCTGACGGTAATGCTACTGTCTACAAAGCTCGACTTGTTGCGAAAGGTTTTTGACAAGTTCAAGGGGTTGTCTACGATGAGACTTTCTCACCCGTAGCGATGCTTAAGTCTGTCCGAATCATGTTTGCAATTGCCACATTTTATGATTATGAAATTAGGCAAATGGATGTCAAAACTGCATTCCTGAATGGATTTCTAGAAGAAGAGTTGTATATGATGCAACCGGAAGGTTTTGTAGATCCAAAGGGAGCTAACAAAGTGTGCAAGCTCCTGTGATCCATTTATGGACTGGTGCAAGCCTCTCGGAGTTGGAATAAACGTTTTGATAGTGTGATCAAAGCACATGGATTTATACAGACTTTTGGAGAAGTCTGTATTTACAAGAAAGTGAGTGGGAGCTTTGTAGCATTTCTGATATTATATGTGGATGACATATTGCTGATTGGAAATGATATAGAATTTCTAGATAGCATAAAGGGATACTTGAATAAGAGTTTTTCAATGAAAGACCTCGGTGAAGCTGCTTACACATTGGGCATCAAGATCTATAGAGATAGATCAAGACGCTTGATAGGACTTTCACAAAGCACATACCTTGACAAAGTTTTGAAAAAGTTCAAAATGGATCAAGCAAATAAAGGGTTCTTGCCTGTGTTACAAGGTGTGAAATTGAGTCAGACTCAATGCCCGACCACTGCAGAAGATAGAGAGAAAATGAAAGATGTTCCCTATGCTTCAGCCATAGGCTCTATCATGTATGCAGTGCTGTGTACCAGACCTGATGTGTGCCTTGCTATTAGCTTAGCAGGGAGGTACCAAAGTAATCCAGGAGTGGATCACTGGACAGTGGTCAAGAACATCTTGAAATACCTGAAAAGGACTAAGGATATGTTTCTCGTTTATGGAGGTGACAAAGAGCTAGTCGTAAATGGTTACGTCAATGCAAGCTTTGACACTGATCCGGGCAATTCTAAATCGCAAACCGGATACATGTTTACATTGAACGGTGGAGCTGTCAGTTGGCGCAGTTCTAAACAAAGCATCGTGACGGGATCTACGTGTGAAGTGAAGTACATAGCTGCTTCGGAAGCAACAAATGAAGGAGTCTGGATGAAGGAGTTCATATCCGATCTAGGTGTCATACCTAGTGCATCGGGACCGATGAAAATCTTTTGTGACAATACTGGTGCAATTGCCTTGGCAAAGGAATCCAGATTTCACAAGAGAACCAAGCACATCAAGAGACGCTTCAATTCCATCCGGGATCAAGTCCAGGTGGGAGACATAGAGATTAGCAAGATACATACGGATCTCAATGTTACAGACCCGTTGACTAAGCCTCTTCCACGAGCAAAACATGATCAGCACCAAAACTCCATGGGTGTTAGAATCATTACTGTGTAATCTATTATTTATTTCCTTATATCATGATAAATGTTTATTATTCATGCTAGAATTGTATTAACCGGGAAACATAATACATGTGTGAATACATAGACAAACATAGTGTCACTAGTATGCCTCTACTTGACTAGCTCGTTAATCAAAGATGGTTGAGTTTCCTAAACCATAGACATGAGTTGTCATTTGATTAACTGGATCACATCATTAGGAGAATGTTGTGATTGACTTGACCCATTCTGTTAGCTTAGCACATGATCGTTTAGTTTACTGCTATTGCTTTCTTCATGACTTATACATGTTCCTATGACTAAGAGATTATGCAACTCTCGATTACCGGAGGAACACTTTGTGTGCTACCAAACGTCACAACGTAACTGGGTGATTATAAAGGTGCTCTACAGGTGTCTCCATTGGTACTGGTTGAGTTGGCATAGATCAAGATTAGGATTTGTCACTCCGATTGTCGGAGAGGTATCTCTGGGCCCTCTCGGTAATGCACATCACAATAAGCCTTGCAAGCAATGTGACTAATGAGTTAGTTGCAGGATGATGCATCACGTAACGAGTAAAGAGACTTGTCGGTAACGAGATTGAGCTAGGTATTGAGATACCGACGATCAAATCTCGGGCAAGTAACATACCGATGACAAAGGGAACAACGTATGTTGTTATGCGGTTTGACCGATAAAGATCTTCGAAGAATATGTGGGAGACAATATGAGCATCCAGGTTCCGCTATTGGTTATTGGCCGGAGACATGTCTCGGTCATGTCTACATAGTTCTCGAACCCGTAGGGTCCGCACGCTTAAAGTTCGGTGACGATCGGTATTATGAGTTTTTGTGTTTTGATATACCGAAGGTAGTTCGGATTCCCGGATATGACCACGGACATGACGAGGAGTCTCGAAATGGCCGAGACGTAAAGATCGATATATTGGACGACTATATTCAGACACCGGAAGTGTTCCGGGTGGTTTCGGAGAAATAGTGGGCCTTATGGGCCTTAGTGGAGAGAGAGAGGGCTGGCCTAGGGCAGGCCGCACGCCCCTCCGCCTCTGGTCCGAATTGGACTAGGAGAGGGGGGGGGCGCCCCCCTTTCCTTCTCCCTCTCCCCCTTCCTTTCCCCCTCCTAGTAGGAGTAGGAAAGAGGGGAGTCCTAATCCTACTAGGAGGAGGACTCCTCCTGGCGCGCCCTACAGGGGCCGGGCGGCCTTCCCCCTTGCCCCTTTATATACGGGGGCAGGGGGCACCTCTAGACACACAAGTTGATCTGTTGATCTCTCCCAGCCGTGTGCGGTGCCCCTCTCCACCATAATCCACCTCGATCATATCGTAGCGGTGCTTAGGCGAAGCCCTGCGTCGGTAGCATCATCATCACCGTCATCACGCCGTCGTGCTGATGAAACTCTCCGGCGAAGCTTTGCTGGATCGGAGCTCGCGGGACGTCATCGATCGAGCTGAACGTGTGCTGAACTCGGAGGTGCCGTGCGTTCGGTACTTGGATCGGTCGGATCGTGAAGACGCACGACTACATCAACCGTGGTGTGCTAACGCTTCCGCTTTCGGTCTACGAGGGTACGTGGACACACTCTCCCCTCTCGTTGCTATACATCACCATGATCCTGTGTGTGCGTAGGAATTTTTTTGAAATTACTACGTTCCCCAACACCCCCCCATCCCCCGTGCTACCGTCCGTCACTCAAGGCCACGAGTTTTACAATCTCCACACCCTCCTTCTTCTAGAAACCGAGTCGCTGTGACTTGTGAACTAACTTGTGGTCGACCAGGTGCAAGCCCGGACCTAGTAGAATTCGGTTTTACTTGTTTGTTTGTTCTTCGGGATATTTTTTCTAAAGTAGTGCGCCTCTTCTAGAGTTTGACATAGGGCCCTAGATTTTGCCAGCTCCGCCCTGGAGAATGACTGGCTCTAGATACCAATTGTTATACCCTCAGTCAATCTACCATACTAGATTCATCATAGATACAAGAGGGAGGAGTTTACTGGCGTCATGCCGAGGTTCAAATCAAGGGGAAGTGCTTGAGGAAGGGGAAAGAAGGAAGGTAGGAGAGATAACTGCCAAAGGCTAATACTACATCACATGCCCTTACACACTACTTTCTAGCTATAAGATAATGGTCGACCATCCGCATCCTTGTGGGCTTGTAGATGGGCCTCATGTAGCAGCCTCCTTCTTAACGGCCCTGAGCGCCCGTGCTTCTCCATTCCTTTCTCTCTTCTCCACTCTCTTCTGCTGATCCGGGGAATCCAAATTTTATTCAATAATGTTGGACAGAAAGGTGGGATGCAATCTAAATTTAGCAGAATCGGTGGAAGCACATATATTACAGGGGATAAAATGAAAACAATTTGTTGCAATCAAGTATCGTGAGAGTATTTCTTTTTAAGAAACACAGAGTAGAGATATATGTTCACATACACGTGCATTTCCTATCAGTGTCTATCTGAAGATTGACGAAGAAGTCACACATATGTCACTGCCGATGACAACATCCATTAAGCAGAACAACAACATTAAAAGATGAGTTAACCGGGCTAAACATATCTGACAAATACGAACTTAGGCAACACTCCCACATAGTTAACCTAAGATTCATCATCGATTAATAATGAACAAAGCCCTATCTTGAAGTCGTCCTCGTCTTCTTCAAGGTAATACATATACTCTTCGATCTTTGCGACCATTTGCTTGCCCCACGGGCACGGGTGGAGTTTGGCAACCCTGGCAAAACGCTTCATCCACTCCTTGTCCTGGTCATAGGTGTGCAGCTTGCCCGCCCGCCGGTACTCCTCCACCACCTCCTCCTCCTCCATGTCGCTGTAGCGCATGGCTTCCGCGTGCGCCGCCTTGCCAAACGCCACCAGTGCCTGCAGCCGGACCACCTTCTGCTCATCTGTCTCGGGCATCACCTTGCGCGATGGATTTCACCCAAGAACCGATAGTCAAGTCAGTCAAAAAACACAGCACACAAGAAAGGAAGCTTGGGCTCGTATCGTGCCCTCTTTTTTTCTTATTTTCTTGTCAAATGTCTGAGGTACAAAACTGAGGATTCGCTGCACATATATATGCAGACCCGGACCAGCCCCCGGCCGACCCGGACTCGTAGATGAACTCTAATCTGACCCGGACTCAGCTTGATACTACAAACACTTATCCGGGCTGTGACTATAAAAAACCAAAGCTCCCCTCTTCCCTGGCGTCGTCTCCTCCTTCCGCCCACACATCCTACCACCTAACCATGAAATTTTGCGGCGCCTGGCCGCCAACCCATGGAAGCGCTCTTCTCCGGCCACCCCCACCGCCAGCCCCGACTGCCCCCCCGGTGGGAAAAGTCCTCGCCTTCCCCCTCTGAACTGGGTCTCCCCGGCGTTGTTTCGAAGATCGTCGTCCGGTGAGGTTCTGGCGTCTCCGTCGAGTCCAGGCGTCGAGGAAAGGCGGCGTGCGCTTCAGATCTGGGAGGGCGGCGGCAGCGCGCAAGCGAGGCTCTGGCCCCGATGGCGGCGCCCGAGCAGGTCCGGCGCTCCCGCAAGGTCCCTCCTGCAGGGGCTAGCGCGCCCGACCCACTCCGGCGGCTAGGAAGGGCGGTGCGCACCGCGTGCCCGGCGGCGGAGCTCCAAGATCGCACGCGCACGAGGCGTCCTACTGCAGGTCAGTCTCGGTTCCCGGGCCAAGCAAGCCCACCATTTCGGCTGTCGAATTTTCAGGAAAAACCCCACTATGCAAGGCCCATCGGCCCGTGGTTTTCCTCATCTTTTACGCAAAGCCCCCACACCTCTCCATTTTCACAGCCCAAAGCCCCAAACCCATTGAACCCAAAATTTTGCCCCCGAACGTCTCTCTCTTCCGCCGGGAGCATTTGCCTCCCTCACTCAGTAGCGGCAGGGCATTCCCTCTCCGTACCTGCATTCTCATCCCTCCTCACGTCGAAATTTCTCGTGCGCCACAAGGAATCAGGACTATATAATCCACCATGCCGCACTGCTCTTCACCAAAATTCCCCCTCCACATTACACCCTCAGATTTCACCCTCTCAGCGCTCCCGCCTGCCTCCCGCTCCCGCCTCAGCTTCCCCTACCCCCTCCAATGGCGGTAAGTTCCAAGTGCATGGGATTTCACCCGTTGAGGTCGCTGTTTCTCATGAACTGACTGGAGTTTCCCACGGAATCCTCGCGTGCTGTGTGTTCGATTTCTGCCATTTCGGTCTGAACCCGTCGGTTTCCTTCTGAAATCACCGAGTTCCTAGTTTATGCTCACCTGCGGCCACTATTTGCGCTGCGAACCCATCTGATTTGATCGAATTCGACTTCTGAAATCGCTTCAGTTGCTTTTGTTGACGCTCGCATGGTGCGGTGTGGCCTCTCGACATCAGGCTTCATGGTTGCCATCGGGGCTCTGATTGCTTCTGTTCCAGCGATTTTGAGGTCTAAAGTTACCTAGTCTATGGGCGCATGTTCTATGTTCCATTTAACGAGTAATAGTCGCCCTGAACCATCTGTTTGCCTCGATTCTGAGTTCTAAAATTGTGCAGTTTCTGTTATCTCATCTCACGTGTTATGGTGGGCGCCCTTATTCCACCTGTTTCCTTTGATTTCGAAACCCAAATCACCTAGGGGTTTATGCTCGCATGCAGTATTTGAGTTTACGAATTTGTCTGCAATTTTTGCTATGCACCTCCATCTATTTGGAGTTCTTAAACCGCATATACTTTTGTCAGTTTACTTACACTAATCATCTGATAATATTAAGAACTGCCATTTCGAGCACGTCTATTTAGACTTGTATGGTCAGTCTAAAACGGTCATATATTGGTGAACAGAGGGAGTATTTGATTGCCGAATGTCAGTAGTTTATGTGTTTCCGTTATCTGAAGGCAATGACGGCGCTGTTCCTATTATGGAGCTTGTGCTGTTTTAGACCAAATCGAATTTGGAAAACATATTGGCCTCAGCTTAGCAATCGCGTATGGTTATGTAGTTTCATGTACGAATTTATTTGTTTTGTGTGATGGAGCCCTGAATTGATTTATACAATCTAGCCTATTTTTCTAGTTTAGTTCTGTTCTAAAGTGGGGATGCTTTAACTGCAGCCCAAAGGCTGGTCCGTCATCGAGAACAGTTCCGGTAGCCTTCCCTTCGTACCCACTACACGGAAGTGGTCGAGGCGTACCAAGCTTACTCGCCCAAAGCTTCCTCATACCTTGTTTCTGGTACTTACTTTCTGCAAGTATCTTATGCTGATTATTTACAATGCTGATTTTGGTAGATAACTCATTCTGTATATGTGTAGGAGGATGAGAAAAAAGCTCGTATCGTTGAACT